>NC_056737.1:891510750-891693250 GCF_019279795.1 Protopterus annectens
ACTTGTAAGGTGGAAGATATCTGCAGGACTGCTAATGTCAGGCTCTGAGATGTGAACTGGCTGTAACTGGGGACAAAATATTTGAGGTACACACATAAACACTTGCCACAGAGGAGATTCAAATCCATAGCTGTGTAGATACTGCTACTACATTGTTTTGCATTTATGACACACACCACGGAGCTTATAGGGCTAGCCCTTCTCCAAAGGTGTATTTCAATGTAGATTACATCAGCAGTCTTGCTAAAGTAGGGCAACAGAAGGTGTAGTGACTATGAATGGCCTCAAAGGCATTACTCTCTACACACAGAGTTTCACAGTTGCCATGTGTGGGATTAGAACTCCTACCTAAGTAGTATATCACACTATAGCATTACAGAGTTATTGCATGCACCCCGGAGCTTATAGAGTTGAATCTTGTCTGAGGAGGTATTTCAAGGTGACTGACTTCAGCAGGCTTGCTAAAGTAGGGCAATGGGAGGTATAGTGACTGTGAATGGCCTCAAAAGCATTACTCTCTACACACACCCACACACACACACACACACACACACACACACACACACACACACGCATGCACACACAAATGCACACACACACACACACACACACACACACACACACACACACACACACACACACACACACACACACACACACACACACACACAGAGTTTCACAGTTGCCATGTCTGGGATTAGAGCTCCTACCTAACTATTACAACACACTATAGCATTATGCAGTTATTGAGCTTACAGGGCTGACTCTTGTCCAATGAGGTATTTCAAGGTGCCTGACATCAGCAGGCTTGCAAAAGTAGGGCACTGGGAGGTGTAGTGACTGTGATTAGCCTCAAAAGCTACATTAGACTATAGCATTATGCAGTTATTGCATGCACCATAGAGCTTATTGGATGGATATTATCCCAAGCTACTTCTAAGGTGAGGAACATCACCAGCCCTTGTAAATTCTGGCATTGGGTGATATAGTGGGTGAGAGATCCCAAAAATAATTTTACCCTAATCACGCATATACATTTGACAGGGTTCAAACCTCTAACAACATTTACTGACAATTATTGTTGCATATTTACTACATGCACCACTGACCTGACACAGTTTAGGCTTTGGAACAGATACTTGTAAGGTGGAAGATATCTGCAGGACTGCTAATGTCAGGCTCTGAGATGTGTACTGGCTGTAACTGGGGACAAAATATTTGAGGTGCACACACAAACACTTGCCACAGAGGAGATTCAAACTCATAGCTGTGTAGATACTGCTACTACATTGTTTCACATTTATGACATACACCACAGAGCTTATAGGGCTAGCCATTCTCCAAAGGTGTATTTCAAGGTAGATGACATCAGCAGGCTTGCTAAAGTAGGGCAACAGAAGGTGTAGTGATGATAAATGGCCTCAAAGGCATTACGCGTCACACACAGAGTTTCACAGCTGCCATGTGTGGGATTAGAACTCCTCCCTTAGTAGTACATCACACTATAGCATTACACAGTTATTGCACATGCCATGGAGCTTACAGAGCTGAATCTTGTCCAAGGAAGTATTTCAAGGTGACTGACATCAGCAGGATTACTAAAGTAGGGCAACAGGAGGTGTACTGACTGTGAATGGCCTCAAAAGTATTACTCTCTACACACACACGCACACACACACACACACACACACACACACACACACACACACACACACACACACACACACAGTTTCACAGTTGCCATGTCTGGGATTAGAACTCCTAACTAACTAGTACATCACACTATAACATTACGCAGTTATTGAGCTTACAGGGCTGAATTTTGTCCAAGCAGGTATTTCAAGGTGCCTGACATCAACAGGCTTGCTAAAGTAGGGCAATGGGAGGTGTAGTGACTGAGAATGGCCTCAAAAGCATTACTCTGCACACACGCACAGAGTTTCACAGTTGCCATGTCTGGAACTAGAACTCCTACCTAACTAGTACATCACACTACAGTATTATGCAGTTATTGTGCAATCCACAGAACCTACAGACTTGAATCTTGACCAAGGAGGTATTTCAGGATGCCTGATATCAGCAGGCTTGCTAAAGTAGGGCAATGGGAGGTGTACTGACTGTGAATTACCTCAAAAGCAGTACTTGCTACACACACGCACAGAGTTTTACAGTTGCCATGTCTTGGATTAGCACTCCTACCTAACTAGTACATCACACTATAGCATTACACAGTTATTGCACTCACCACGGAGCTTACAGGGCTGAATCATATCCAAGGAGGTATTTCTAGGTGCCTGACATCAGCAGACTTGCTAAAGTAGGGCAATGGGAGGTGTACTGACTGTGAATTGCCTCAAAAGCATTACTCTTTACATGCACACAGCATTTCACAGTTTCCATGTCTGGGATTAGATCTCCTACCTAACTAATAGGTTACACTAGAGCATTACACAGTTATTGCATATGCCACAGAACATATAGGTCCTTCCCTTGCCCAAAGGGGTATTTCAAGGTGAATGACATCAGCAGGTTTGCTAAAGTATGGCAATGGGAGGTGTAGTGTCTGTGAATGGCCTCAAAATCACTGATCTCTACACACACACACACACGCACACACACGCACACACAGGCACACACACGCACACACACACACACACACACACACACACACACACACACACACACACACACACACACACACACACACACACACACACACACACACACACACACACACACACACACACACACAGTTGCCATGTCTGTGATTACAACTCCTAACTAATTAGTATGTCACACTATAGCATTACACAGTTATTGCATGCACCACAGAGCTTACAGGGATGATCATTCTCCAAAGGGGTATTTCAAGGTGACTGACATCAGCAGGCTAGCTAAACTAGGGCAATGGACAGTGCAGTGTGTGTGTGAATGGGCCATAAACCATTCCTCTGGAAACACACACACACAACACTCAGTCACACACCACTTTACATTTGACAGGACAGTTTATATGACTGCTAGATGAATAATGACTTTTACTGTCATGTTACACAGTTATCACAAGCACCACAGATGCTATAGTGCTGAGGGATACCAGAAGCAAATGTCTAAAGTGATTGGCATTTGAACATCATGTGGTATTGGCTAATTGGATGTGTGCTGGGTGGGACAGGCCTCATGATGGAAAGCTCTTTTTCACTGTCTGTCACTCTCTTCCACACATCCATGTATGTGTATGTTTGGCCTATTATAGTATGTTGTCTTTGGATATATGTGTGTATTCCTATTTGATGTGTGTGCAAAGCATGACTGGTGTGCAACGTGGTGTGTGCGCACAGAAATCTGCGACTGACTGATATGTATAGTCCACTGTTGTTGTCAGACATGGGCTTAATTTCTTTAAGTGTGGGAGCATGCCCAGTATGACCTTCTGTATTGAATGAGTGAATCCATTCCAGGTAGGTTGTACTCCAGTGAGGGAATTTGTGTTCTACACCTACAGCTAGCAACCTGTTTCTGCAGGATATCTGTAGATAGGTTGACAGTATGGAGTCACAATGGGCAAAGGATAGTGGGATACTATAACTAATCCTGTCTGTGCTACTTATGCTACATGGTTTTGGTGTTAGCAGACATATTCAGACATATGTACTGTTTTATACTGTGATGTATTATGTTATCAACTACTGACAGATATACTTACTTGCTCACAGTAATTTCCTAGGGAATACAAGATGAATGAAGCTGTGGCCAGTATTGCGGTCTGCAGCCTACATATTCTTGCACACTCATGCCATTCTGGTGGGGGAGCTGCAGACACTTGCTGATGGGTCTGTGTAAATAGTTCAGCACCTTGGTACTGTGGTGGCTGAGGATCCTCTGCTTGTACATCTATCAACATGACAGAATGGCCATATCATGCTGTGGCCATACCTCTCAAATGTACAGATTCACACAGGTTACCCAGAGGCAGGGCTCATATATCTGGTCAGTTCCCCTTCACATTGTGGTTTACGAGCAGGTTTGTAGCCACCCATTCCTGGGTTTGCAGGCAGGGATAGTATGGGCACACATCAGAGTTTCAGACTTCACACACTCCATGGCATCCATGCTTCTACCCACCCTCTGTTCTATCCTCTTCCTAACATTATGCAAGCAATATCTGATAAGTATCCCTATAGTTATCCCTTGGTCCATAGTTCATGCAGTAGGGGGGCACACCTGACAACTGTAAACATTTGCTATGACTGTACTGGTATTTCAGGTACTCTGTTGGCTTCCATTTCATTCTGTATTCTGACCTATCATGCAGACTAGAGACATATCAGTGGAGTACAGATCTTATGTTTTATTGATGTACATTTCAGTTTCAGACTTCTTACCCTTCAGAACTAACATCCCACTGCCTGACCTGTTGTAGTCTGTCTGTGTAAGTCTGGAGGGGGACTGTTTTCCATTGCATCAATCGGAGGCCTTAGCACAGCCTTTCTTTGTGGTCATCTACACCTGTCCTGCTGGATGAGACTGTCGTTGGGTGTATGAGCCTCATTGAGATGCATGTGTGTGTGTCCTATGGACACAGATTTGTCCTACCACATGTCCTGCAGTGGGATTTGTCACCTTGTCTAGTACTGCCTACTATGCTGACACCAGTATTTGTTATGGATTTCATGCTGCCCATATAGGTCTCTACTATCTGCTGCCATCCCATTCAGCCACCCAATTCCCTTCCATGCTCACATCTGTACCATAGATACAAGTAGCAGAACATACTACTCCATTCAGCAATTGATAGGAAGAGTGACTTACCATGTGGCTCTGCCAGTATTGAGGATGATGCCGGAGGGCTGATTATGTTGGATGCACATAGTACACTCCCTATACATGGCTAAGCACAGGTAGTATCATGTTTGGCATCCCTTTTACTGTATATGCTAATCAGAGAGATGTGTCATTCCCTGGGTTCCTACCATGTCAGTGTATGTGCTATGTGTTGCCTCTTTGCCAAAGCCTGGGCATACTGGGCATGTCTCCTTCTGCCTACAGGGGCAGGCTCAGGTTGTTCCTCCTCCGAGTCAGTTTGTATCTGTGCTGGCCTTGGCAATGGTGGGGGGGCTGTGTGGCCCTGCCTCATGTTGTTTCTACTGCAGCTGCTTTAGCAAGATCATATTGTGTAACATGGCACATACATTAAAAATGTGGGTACATATAGCTGGAGAGTACTGCAAGGCTCCACCAGATATATCCAGGTGCTGGAACCGTGACTTGAGCATCCCAAACACATGCTCTATTATGATTCTGGTTTGTGCGTATGCCTCATTCTGGAGTTCTTGTTCAGGTGTGTGTGCATTTCTGATGGGTGTCATCAGACACAGCTCCAGTGTGTAACCAGCATCCCCACTAGGTGGCCATATGGAATGTCCCCATTGGCAAATCTCTGGTACAGCCGCGTCATATGCCAGACGTGGGAGTCGTGATAGATTCCAGGGCTGTCAGCACACACATTCATTATATGACCTAGGCATTGCACATGATCTGGCAGTTGATGGAGGGGAAGCCCTTGTAGTTTATGTAGACCCTACCCCACTCACTGGGTGGTGCTTTGATGTGTATGTGCATGCAGTCTATAGTACCCACTACCTCAGAGTATTCTGCTATTTGCTGGAAGAGACACATATTACTGGTCAACGTCTCACGGGTGTTGTGGAAATCTATGTGCTCACTGGCATGTGCTGACATGGCATCCAGGAACTGGTGGAGTACCCTGGATGCTGATGCCTGTGAGATCCCCATGATATCCTCAGTTGGCCTTTGGTAGGTACCTGTGGCTAGTATTCTTAAGCCTACACATACCTTGGTATCCATTGGGATGGGTTCCACTCTGTTGCTTCTGTGTGTGAGGTGTGGCCGGCACAGCTCAACAATTTGCTTTAGGAGGTCCCTGTCCACCCTATAGTGCTCCCCTATCTCCAGCTCATGTAGCCCCTGGTAGGTTACTGTGGGTCTGTACACTCTTCTCCTTCTCCTCACTGTGGGTTGGTCATCAGCATTCTCATCCTCACCACCCTCAGCCTCTTCCACATATTGACCTATGAGAGTTACAACAGCCCCTATCATTTTGTTGGTTTTGTTAGGTAAAATTTCCCTATTTGTGTACACCAGTGGTATAGAGTTTGTGGGAAAAACCAGAGTAAAAGGTGTTTGCATAGTTTATAGTAGTGCGCTGTGCTGGGCTGGGCTGCTGTCTGTGTAATTGGCTGACTCTGATACATTTCACCTGCCAGCTATGCTAGTTCTTCTTGATTACCTTCCTACTGCTGTTTTCCCTTCCCATTGCCTTCCTGTTTGAGCCCCAACACACACTGCGCAAACCCAGTGCTCAGATGTGAATGGAGCTGCTATTTCCTGTTTTTTTTTTGTTTGTTTAAAACCCGGTGAGCGGTGCTCACACCTGTTTAGGCAATGTAAATACTGCTAGGCAGGTTCAGACACACCCCCTTCCTTAGCTGTGCTTAGCTAAGGGCAAACACGGGTCACAGAGCTCCAATAAGCTTACAGCATGCATGACACACCCCCTTATGAAGTCAGCTATCTCTAAGGCTTGCACCATGGTGTCACTGCACTTACACGGTTAGGTCCTAGCTAACACTGTGGAGAAATCTGTGATTCAGTATCAATCCCCTCATTTGCATAAAACTGACTGCTAATGCATGGTTACAAAACTGACTCTCAGCTTTCCCCCTTAGCAACCACTATTCCATGGTCTTGTTGTGTTATGCATGCCATTGACTATTATGGCAAAATGTTGATTTTGATTTAAAAGCTTATTTCCAGCTTTTTTCCTTATTTTCGGGCCGATCCCATTTGCGCACCACTGCCCTTCTCTTAAACGGCCGAAATCGGCCAAAAAAACAGCTTTTCTTTATAATTTTGAAACTATTTTTCATGCCTATGGCCATATATTTGGCTATTGGCATGCCTAACCCTTATAATGCATGCCTTTTTATGAGCTGTCATGCCTCCATTTTGTAGTTTGCAGAAATGTATTCAGCTACTGGCTGAATAAATTTCTGCAGTCTACACTATTCCTGCATGGACGCCTGCCTGCTTCCTGGATCGCTAATTCACCTCATTTGTATGGTTTTCACCAGGAAAATGAGGTAATCAGCATACAGGGGCTATGTCCATGCAGGAATAGTGCAGGAGTGCATCTGCACATCCTGGGAACTCATTCCTGGATCACACACAGGCCATATTGCCTGCAGCAGCTCTTGCACTATTCCTGCACATCGTGCAGAGTTTGCTGAATCCTGGGGATGGTATAGGTTCATAGGTTCATACTAGGCTATCTGCCCTGGGGCAATTATAAGCCTAGCCCAATTCTGTATGGCTTATGCCACTCCTTGATTTGAGTATACTGTGCCCTTTTTAAGGTTTAGTTTACTGTGCCCCTGTCTAATAGTGA
Organism: Protopterus annectens; assembly: GCF_019279795.1. Classification (NCBI taxonomy): domain Eukaryota; kingdom Metazoa; phylum Chordata; order Ceratodontiformes; family Protopteridae; genus Protopterus; species Protopterus annectens. The sequence continues at coordinate 891,518,219 of NC_056737.1, forward strand.
CACGGGAGTAATCCCTGGGACAAACCTACGATCCCCCATCCACCTATCGACATTCTTCTTGAAGAGATTCAGTGAGGTGCTCTACCTCACATGAACTGGAATTCTATTCCCGAGCAAAGGGAGCCTCTGGGTTATAAACCTGTCCCTCCAGCAAGTTCTATTTATTTCTGTGCTGAGGTTCAAGTCCCTCGAGCGTGTGGCTCTAAGGGATTTAGATTTACTGAGGTGGAGCATGTCCATTAATTCTGGATTTGACATAGCTTTGTATGTCAGGCATAGATTGCCTCGAAGTAGGTGGTATGCAACTGAGTAGAGCTGGAGTTTTTTTCACCGAGCAGCATATGGCATCTGTTTGAGACCCTTGATCTTCTTGGTGAGATACTTTTGGGGTCCCTCTAATTGCTGCAGGTGTCGGGTAAGGTACATCCGAAAAGGGGCATTGTATTCTATGATGGGCCTGATGAGGGATGAATAAAGGGGCATGATTACCTCTCTTGATCTAGATGTGAAACCCTTTGTGATGAGGTGGGCTATATAGAAGGTCTTTCTAACCACTTTGGCAATGTGGCTTTCAAAGGAGAGATTGCTATCAACTTGGGTCCCCAGGTCCCTAATAACTTTCTCCGTACTTAATGGGTTTCCACCTATGTGGTAATTTGTGGGCACATCATTTTTGCCAAAGGGTATGACTATACATTTTTTGGCATTTAGCTTTAAACCATGGTGCTGGCACCAGTTATCTGTCTCTGTGAGACCTTTTTGAAGGATGTTTGTGTCAGCTGGAGAGTCGATTATGTCTCCCAGTTTGCAGTCGTCTGCAAACTTGGTGAGCCATAGTCCTCCCACGTTTGCCTGTACCTCGGAAAAGTATATACCTAACAAGAGTGGTCCTAGGACAGAACTGCCACTTGTAACCGGTTTCAAGTCTGACATGGCTCCAGCAACTCTCACTCTATGGGTTCTGTCTTTGAGCCAGTTTGTGACCCATCTTGTGACATAGGGGTTTATATTTATGCTGGATAGCTTATCTATGATGCCCGAGTGGGGTATTGTGTCAAATGCCTTTGCAAGGTCCAGATAGGCTGTGTGGACTACCTTCCTTCATCTATGGCTTTGGTGACTGTTTCAAAGAAGTCAACCAGGTTCAAAAGGCAGGATCTGCCCTTGACAAAGCCAAACTGGGTAGGATCTAGTGTCTGTAGGTCCGCAATGTCTTTGTTTATGAGCTCCATGATGATCCTCTCCATAGCCTTGCAGACTAAGCTAGTCAGGCTTATGGGGCAATAGTTTCCAGGGTCCGTAGAGGCTCCACCTTTGTGGAGTGGGACCACTGTTGCTGTACGCCATTCTGTGGGCACATATCCTGTAGTGAGGCTGAGATTGTATAGCTGTTTTATTTGAGGGATTAGTTCCTCTTGGAGTTCATGTAGGACGCAACCTGGGACGCCATCTGGTCCCATCGAAGCAGTGTTTTTTGCTTTGGAGAGGGCAGCCTTCACCAGAGCATCAGAGATGTTTGGGAGGCAGCCCTCTGCCGGGATAGATACTTGCTCTTTTGGGGGGGAGGGGGTGGAGAAGTTTGCACTGAACCTGTCTGCCAGGATATTGGCGATGTCTGTGGGTTCAGTGTATTTTTTGTCATTTAGAATCAACTCAGAACAAGTCTGGGAGTTGCATCCCAGGTTCCTAACATAACTGAAAAAAGCCTTATGATTGTCTTTGGTGTCCTGTGCAATTTTTCTCTCGAAGCTGGCCTTGGAGGATTTTATGAGGGATCGTAATTTTTTGCTAGCACTGATCAGAGATGCCTTCCCTATTAGGGATTTTTCTCTATCATGTAGTAGCTTCCTCCTTCTGTTGTACAGTTTATTTATGGCAGGGGTCCACCAGACTGGACGCCTGCCTTTGGATGATTGGGTCTTGGTTTTGTTTGGGATAGCATGATCCATGCATTCCTGGAGATGTCCGTAGAATGCGTTAATATAGGATTCTGCAGTTTGGGCCGTAGTTTCCACTGGCCCTGGGGCCTTGAAGGATTCCACTTTAGTTTTGAGAAGTTTTTCACTGTGGTTTTCTGGGCTGGGGGTGGGGTCGGGATGTGGACATCCAGTGAAATTAATTTATGGTCTGATCTTACCAATGAGGGATATACTTCTGGTGTGGAGCATAGAGTGCCCATGTTGGTAATGATCAGGTCTAGTATGTTGTCCCCTCTTGTGGGAGTGGTGACTAGTTGTTCCATAGCATTTGAGTTTATAATTTCCAGGAACCTTTGGGCTAAGGTGCTGGGGCTTGAGTAGTGCTCCCAGTCAATGTTTGGGTAGTTGAAGTCACCCAATATAATGGTGTTCGGAGAGATCTTCATGTTCTCCAATGTTTTCAGGAATGCCGAGTGGGATTGTATGGTAGTAACTTCAATTTTAAAGGTGCAAACTTATTTATTTATGTATGCCATGCAGGTATACAAGTATGTTTTGTTATCTGGGTAAGTGAACTGGTCTGAAAACCCTTTTCAATCATGCCCCAGGCCAACAGGGCAAGGATAATTATAAACAAAGTATATATTACATACTAAAAATATTACAAAAGGTACAGTACAAACAGCAACACAGTTACATCAGTATGACATTACAGTGAAATATAAAGAACATTTTCAAAACATAAAGTTCACTTATCCTCCAGCAGAGAACATCACAAAGTCTTTAGTGCAGCTATTACTAAGTAGATATACATAAACTGCATAGAAGTTACAATATAAGTAGGTAATGGGTAAATAACCCCCAAAAATTATTTGAAATATTGCATCTTGCTTTGTATGTAACATTTCATCATTTCCAGTTTGTGCCACACAACATGTTGTTTATATAGCTGTAAGGCTGATAGCTGTTTTATGCCAAGTGCTGACAAGCCAAAAATAAAGACTGAAAACCTAGGAGAACAATGAATCTTGAAAATTGCTCTTCTCCTAAAAACATCTTTTTGCAGTGGGGCAAGCCCCTCCCCCCTAAATTTATATATACATAACTCCAAGATCACTATACCTTGAAGAAAGGCAATATTCAGAGAAATGGCATCTCAGACTTAGTATATGCAAGTTCATTCTTTCAACCATTCAGTCCCTGCATTTTAGGACTCACTTAGTGGGCCCCAATATTTCAAATGATTACCTTATTTGACTATGAATCCTGGCATCTCTCTTGTAGTCTAATGGATTGTCAGATGCATTTTTCATGAATGTGAATTTCAGGGGAAGAGAAGTGGACTGTTGATCATGATGGGTTCCTATTCGTCGAAACTTCAGCAGTTCGAACACCATATGTTCGAACTCTGAAGTTTGAAAACTGATTATCGCGAAGCCGCGGAACACCAAATTCTTTCCCAGGGAAAGAATTCGGTGGGCCGTTTCTGCAGCTTCACTATTCCCTCCACTGTGGTGCAAAGGTTATGGACTGAGTTAAGGTAAGTGTGCAAACGGACCAGGTTAATGTGAGTGTGTGATAGTTACGGACCTTAGGGTTAGGGAGCAGATAAGGTGATTGTGCGATAGTTACGGAACTTAAGATTAGGGAGCGGTTAAGGTGAATGTGCGATAGTTACGGACCTTAGGGTTAGGGAGCAGGTAAGGTGAGTGTGCGATAGTTAAGGACCTTAGGGTTAGGATTTGGTTTAAGGTAAGTGGATAGATAGTAGTGTATGTACGGTTTAGTGTAGGGTTAGAAGTAGGGTTTTGTGAAGTGTGTATGTGTGGATTATTTATTTTGGTGTGCTTGTGTTGTGTGTATGTTTTCTTGGAACAGTGATTTTTTTTTTCCCTGGGAAAAAAATCACTGTTCTAAGCCTTCGATGGTTTTGCACTTTGAAGTTAGATGTTCGAACATATCGTGTTCAAACTTCTGCCATTTCGTCGAAGTGATATAGACCCGATCATGATACATTTGTTTTCAATGTCAGACTGTTTTGTTTATCAAATGGCTGTCAGTGTTGTTTTGTAAAAATATAAAACAAAAGTTTTTTTAAATTAAATGCAAATCTGTGATTATTGTAAAAAAAGTAAAAAAGAAAATAGTATGTAAATGTCAGTTTCAGGAGAAGAGAAGTGTACTGTTGTTCATGATAAGTTTGTTTTCAATGTCAGACTGTTTTGTTTATCAAATGGCTGTCAGTATTGTTTTGTGAAAATAAAAAAAAGTTTTAAATGAAATGCAAATCTGTGATTATTGTAAAAGTAAAAAAGAAAATGGTATGCATGCTGACAGGTCTGAACAGTCTTTTCTTGTAACTGGGGGGAAGACAACTAAGTAATGGGATATTGGAATGGTTTCTGTGAGGTAGTCCATTATTCTGCCTAGGACCAAATTTGTCCATGATCCATCTTTGCAGTGAACAGTATTGATTAGTCAAGGGATTAATTGAAATAGATTGCCAAGCCTTTCTTCTATATCACACAAAACAATGCACACAAACCTGCAGGTAATTTAGTTACTGCAGTGAATGGTAAATTGGTGAGGACCTGACTTCTGTTGCGAGAAACAGAGAAGGACATGTCTATACTTAATTGAAGCAGTACTCTCAGCAGTGCTGTGAAACCTCAGGAAGCACACATGCAGACATACTAAGAAGCATTTTAAAAGGAATATATATTATGGCTAGGGACACAGTAACACAATGATTAACTTTCTTGCATCAGACTGCTTTGTATTCTAGTTTGGTTCTTTGCTGGAGTGCCTTTTTCACAGTCTGCATATCCTCCCTGTGTGTACATGGGTTTTCAGTGAATGCTCATGTTTTCCTAACATATTCAAAAAGCTTGCTGTAGATTAATTGGAAATTCTCCAATTTGCCCACAGATGTACATGCCATGTGTGACTGAGACTGCATATGCATCTTACCAAGGGTTAGCATCCCATTCAGGATTAGTTTCACTGCTTGTATCCAGTCAGAAATGGGACAGGCTGTGGCTCCTCTGTGACCCTGAATTGGATTAAGTAAGTTACCCGCGAATGGATGAGAGAAGAAAGGTGATTGAATGAATATATGTTGTGCCATAATTATGTGTTGAGTTAAATCTGAAACTAAGGCAAGTGGTTTCTACCACCAGTACCACCAATCCAAACAGATCTACCTCCTGTGTGGACAGACTAAACTAAAAAGAAAGTGAAGAAAATGCCATTTAGTTTTATTAGTTTGCTTAGATGACCAAAATGCATAGCATATCCTTCTCTTACAAGTAAATATTTCAGAATAAAGGGTGAGTGATAGCCACAGTTCGTTAAGAGCTTATTAGTAATAGTATGAGTTCATTAGGAGCATGGGGACAGAGAACCAAAGAGGACAAAAGGCAAGAGTAAAAAAGCTGGTATTCAGAAATGTTATTGCCAGTGGTCAACCCCTTTCACCATTGGTGGTAACAGTTTCTAATTCAGAGACAGCGCTACCACAGTGCCTTAGCTCAAAGAGGTGCATTACTTCAGAGGACTGTCTCTCTGGCCTACCACAAATGCTAATGAGGCATTTCAGCGGAGTGACATATGTCAATTAGCTATGCCCTCTCTTCCAGAAATTCTGTCATAACATCTTTATGCAGCAAAATGAGTTACAGAACTGCACAGCTTCGTAAATCCCTACCTCTGGCTGTGGTAATTATCACAGCCTAAATGTTGCACTCTGCAATGAGATGTTATAGGTGACAGACCGAGTTTCTCATATAGAAATAGTAAGGATTTACAAGTTGTAGAAAATAAGTGTAGTAACAAAATTGGGACGTTCCCATGTTTTAACTGTGTATGCTGCCCTGATATTCTTACAGATCCAGAATTTGCACATCCTATAACTGGAAATGTATATAATTTTAAAGTATTTGCTACATGCAACACTTATAATGTAGTTCACCTTGCTACCTGCATGAAATGTACAGCTTTTTATATAGGGAAAACAATACGTAAACTTAAAGAGCGTATTGTTGAACATAAGTCGGATATTAGATAAAGAGTAGCCACTAATGCTCTTGCAAAGCATATTGGAAAAATGGGTGATGAACACACTTTTAAGTTTAAGGTGATAAATGTTGTCCCTAAAAACAGAAGAGGGGGTGACAATAATAATTTGCTAGAAATGAATGAGTGTAAGTGGATAATAATGCTTCAAGCAGATGCTAAACCTGGAATTAATACAGTTCTAAGCCTAAAACCAGTTTTGAAAAATAAACAGATGATTTTACGGAAATGAACTTGCTTATGTTTGTCTGAATGTATTTTTTAGGTATGTTCTATATGGATGTTTTTATACCTATTAACTGTTTGGGGAGTTTTATTTTTCATGCATCATTTGAAATGTCTTAAATTTAATTTTTCATGCATCTTTTGAAATGTTTTAAGTTTTAGAGAAGATTTTGATTGCTGGGTGTGTCGTGCTGCAATTAAGCTTCATTATAAAAGTGTTTTGTTCTGTTTGTTCAAACTGAGGAAGGACGTATGTCTGAAAGGTTTGTGTTTTATTAAAAAAGTTTCATTTTATTGAAGCTGCTATCAAGTGTTTCCTTACACTGAATTTTTTTATGTGTGATATTGCTGCAACAGTGAAAGTTTATCATTGTGCTGATCCACACAACCTGGGCACTTGATTGTTGAAAAATGTCACAGCCTATGTCTTGTACAGTTTTAAACCTGACTAACAACAGTAGTGGTCACTCTATCTATGGAATATTGAAGGCACATAGTAATCCTCTTCTTGGACATTTGAAGAATCTGTATAATGCTGGTAAATTATTCTAACAATGTGAAGAAATGTATCAGCAGAGTAAATATGTCTACCTATGAGTTGCAAATTTATGATGATATCACAATAGATTTATTTAACTATTTTAATGTTCCCTGTCTGGTCATACTAATAATATATGGGCTCCCCAAGAGACACAAATGCCTTAATAAGCCACCGATGAGACCTATTATATTTGGGACTGGGTGGATTACTGAACCCATTTCCATATGTCTTCAGTCTATTTTTTGAAAATTGCTCACAAAAGTTTGTTTGTGTCTTTCGGCTTTTCCCGGTTAGGGGTCGCCACAGCAGAACTCCGGTCCGCTAATGATTGGCAGTAGATTTTTACGTGCTGGCTTGCCGGGCCTAACGCACAACCTTCAATGAAGGAATGCCCATTCACGCATGTCACCACACAGAAGACGCTCTAACTGAGAATCGAACGGGCAACGTCTAACTGTGAGGCGACAACGCTACCGCAGCACCACCACCGCAGTATAAAATTGCTCACAAAAGTAAACGGTTATATTAAGGACACAGGTGATTTTCTGCAGTATCTCTATGAATGGTATAAGACCAACCAGGTATCTGATTATATTTTTGTCACAATGGACATAAAGTCATTATTCACTATGATTACCCTATGATTTTGGTATTGAGAGCATACGTAATTTTTTATGTATTCATGGAGGAATGAAAGAGAGAGAAATAGAGGCCATTTGTGAGCTACCAGATCTTATCCTGAATAATAATATCTTTATGTTTCAAAGTACCATTTTTCATCAAAAGGCAGGAGTAGCTATGGGTACACATATAGCCAAGATAGTAATTGGAGGCTGGAAAGAACAATATGTGTATAATGGTCCACCACAATGTGCAGGAAATGTTATCTTTTACAAGCATTTTGTGGATGATGTATTCCTGATTTGGAAAGGAGATAGGGTTAGTTTAGATAGTCTCAATGACTATCTTAATAGTAGCACAAACGTTTTGAGTTTTACTGCCTCTAGTTCTAGGGATGCCATAAGGTATTTGTATGTTAAAGTGGAGAGGCAAGATGATGAGATCATTACATCTAACTATAGGAAAGAGATACAATCAAATACGTATACGCATAGGACCAGTATGCATGCTGGCCATGTGTTTAGGGGTATAATGGAAAGTCAAATGTTACATATTAGTAGAATGAATATGAATAATGATAGATATAATGAGCAGATGGATGATATGATAGGGAATTTAAGATATATGAGGTTGATTCTCTGGTGAAGTCAAAATTGGAGGTTATGAATGAAAGGGCAGACAGAGCTAAACCTGTTTTCTCCGAGAGGGTGGTGAATACATAAGTTACTGGGGGGATGATAAACCTGAACAGCTATGCTTTTTGACTACAGCAGAAGGACTAGGGATGTCCAAAATATTATCCTTAAAAATTGGAGGTTATTGCCAGCTGTACCTGAATCAGGGATGTAATAGGTGACAGACAGAGTTTCTCATATAGAAACAGTAAGAATTTGAAGAAACATTTGTGCTATAAGGATTTGCAAGTTGTAAAAAATAAGTGTAATAATAAAACAGGGACTTTGCCATGTTTTAACTGTGTATGCTGCCCTGATAATCTTACAGCTTCAGAATCTGTGCATCCTGTAGCTGGAAATGTATATAATTTTAAAGTATTTGCTACATGCAGCACTTATAATATAGTTTACCTTGCTACCTGCATGAAATGTATAGCTTTTTATATAGGGAAAACAATACGTAAACTTAAAGAGTGTATTGTTGAGCATAAGTTGGATATTAGATGAAGAGTAGGCACTAATAGGTTCATAGGTTGGTACTAGGCTATCGGCCCTAGGGCCTATACAAGCCTAGCCATAACAATTCCCTGGATATTTCTTCCCACAATATTTACTTCCCTGGACCCCTGTCTAGCAGGGTGACAGATGTGAAATGTCTTAAGCTCTTAATGCTCCTGTAAACCATATTGGTGAAATGGGTGATGAACACACTTTTAAGTTTAGGGTGATAAATGTTGTCCCTAAAAACAGAAGAGGGGGTGACAATAATAATAAGCTGGAAATGAATGAGTATAAGTGGATAATAATGCATGTGATAGTGTTCAATCTCGCCGTTTGTTCTTACACATGGGTTCGGAGCCGATCCTCGGCTCCGTGCCGGCCTCTTGCAAGCTCTGCATCGAGAAGAAGCTCGAGACAATCTAATACCCACAATCCCCCTCTGCCTTTACCTCAGATCTAGTTTGCCGCTGCTGCATTCGCATCGTTGGGAGCTAGCTCGAGAGTCTAAGCTAAGATATAACTTTTTTTTGTTATATTTTATTAGAATTCTATTTCTATTTGATGTTTCAGTATTATTCTGTATGATTGTGTTGTGGTCTCGTTGAGTTCTTGGTACCGTTAACTAGTTTTATCGGTTAGATATTTTTCGGGGCCTACACCCTTCATAAATTTAATATATTTGAGGAATCTTTATACCGGATTTGACAATTTTTATCGGATTTGACAAACTTTAATGGATTTGACTGCATTACTGGACTTGTCTCTCTTTCCTATAATGTCTGATAAGGTGAAGTCAGGTTTCAAGCGTTGTCAGTGTGGCCAGAAAATGTCAGTGACTGACAACCATAGTTCCTGCGTCTACTGCCTTGGCCCTCTCCACTTGCAAGAGGACTGCTCCATCTGTCACTCTTTTAGTGGGAGGGTCATGACAGATAGGCGCAGGAAACTAATGGACAGAGGTCTATTGAAACCTTCTTTCCAGGAGGCTCTGGATGCTTCTGACCAGGCATCAAGTCCTCTAAGGAATCGAAGACGCCGGAGCCCAAGTCATCGGCTCCGAGCTCTTCAGCAAAGGTTAGATCACCGGTTCCACAGACTTCGGGCCGAGTGTTCAACTGGTATCGGTTCCTGAGCCTCGAGTCTTGGAACCGGTGATGGAGCTCCCTCCTTCGACCTTATTGAGGTCGGCTCCGTCTTCGGTTCCTTCGACCCGTTCTTCCTCCAAACTTTCGGATATCGATGTGGATCGCGTGGTGCAGAAGTTATTGGAGCATTCGCCCTCTCCAAACTTATTTCGTTTCCACCCAGTTGGTGTCGAAACTTGAAGGCCTCCTGTATCTCCATCCATTCCTCCTCCGAGACCGATTCAGTCTTTGGAGCCGGAAGAGGCTGATCTACTGATTGTGGAGCCCTCGGGTCCAGAACCGTCCTTTTCTCGGTCTGTTCCTCTCACCTCGACTCCGTCGGACCCGATACCGGAGTCTCGGAGCCGACGGTCTGTCCTTGGTTCCGGGCCGAGAGTCGAACCGACGTTTCGGTTCTGACTCTCCCCTCGGGCCTCGGCGCGGATCGATTCGGCTCCGTCCTCGGGTCGATGCCTTCGTGCCCGTGTCGGGATTCTTCCCATTTCTCGAACCGGGGGACTCTTCGATGCGGGACCCGGGAGCGTTCGACCTGATGAGGAAGGTGTTGTCTACCCAGACAACCACATCAGTGGAAGCAACCTCTCCTCCCCATAAAGGGCCGTTATCTTCATCTGCACCCACGGCCACATCCAAGCGTCGGGCACCAGTGTCTCAGCCACCCCTGGAGGGTGCCCCCTCTTCCTCCGAGGCTTCTTCGGATGCTCCCCACGAAGAAGTCCCTAGGAAGAGATTGTGTAAGAGGAGACACTTGGATTCTCCACAGGAATCCTTGACATCTGATACTGACTTAGATGAGTCAGAGGGGTCCCCTAAGTCACCTTCGGAAGATGTCTCTTTTTCGGACATATTGGAGATCCTGAAACAGAGAGGTGACTGGCAGTCCCTTCCCCCTTCTGAGGATGAGTCAGTTCTGCTGAAGGCATTTGGTGCTCGCCCTTCTTCCTCCTGGGTCACTCCGCCCTTCGACGAACTAATGGAACTAATTGCTCAAGGGCGGGAGGCTCCTGACACAGTGGAACCAGTTCCAAGGAAACCTAATAAACACATCACGGCACCTCAGGACAAGTCCTACCTAACAAAAGGAGTTCCAGTAGACGCTATGGTGGTGGCAGCAGCCACGAAAAAGGAGATGTCGGAGTCTTCTTCGTCTGTCCATCCTCCTAATAAAGATTCTAGGACGATGGATAGATACGGGAAGCGCATTTTTAGTTCAGCGGCTTTTTCCATGCGATCCCTGAACTATTTGACCCATTTTACACGTCTACAGAGGGATCTAGTCAAAGAGTTGGGAGATACCCTCCAGGGTACTACAGATGCAGCTGTCTCAGAGAAAGTGACAGCACAACTTAATACCCTAACATCGATTGTTAACTCGTCCATGAGGCTGATTTCCTACGCAGCCGAAGGTTCGAGTAGGGCAGCAGCTTCAGCGATTGCTCTTCGCAGACAATCCTGGATGCGCTTATGCTCCTTTGCGGAAGCCTTCAAGTCTTCCTTTACTAACGCCCCATTTGATGGTGCCACTCTCTTTGGCCCCAAAGTAAAGGAGACCCTTACCCGGTGTGAACAGGAGGGAAAGACTCTGTCTGCTGTCGGAGTCCGTTTTTCCACCCCAACCAGACCGTACCCCAAAGGGCAACGTGGTGGAAAAATGTGGTTTCGAAAACCCCAAGGATCTTTCCCAGGCACACAGGGAGACGCCCCCTCTAGAGGCAGAGGAGGGGGTAGAGGTGGAAGACGCCGCCCTGGCGGCAGAGGGGGTCCGCAACATCAAGGTGACAGGGAGACACTCCCTGGTAAACCTTTCCAGCACTCCTGAGAGGAGGCCCGACTGTCCTGCTCTGGAGGCAGTCGGGGGTCGCTTGGCTTTATACCCTCAGGCCTGGCAAAGTTTAACTACAGACAAGTGGGTAAAAAGCGTGGTTACCAGAGGTTACAACATACCCTTTCTATCTCATCCCATTCCAAAGAAAAGACTCCCAGATGTACCGCCCCATCTGCAGAGCCAGCAGCCATAGAAATTTCAAAGCTGCTAGAAAAAGAGTCATCCAACCAGTCCCAGCGGACCAGCAAGGATTCGGGACTTACTCAAGGTTCTTTTAGTTCCAAAGAAAACAGGGGACTGGAGGCCCATTCTGGACCTAAGCTACCTCAATACCTTCGTCAGGAAAGAAAAGTTCCGAATGGTCACGCTTCAATCGATCCTTCCATTCTTACAGAAGGACGACTGGATGTGCTCAATAGATCTAGAAGATGCATACTACCACATCAAAATGGCCAGGGCATCCAGAGATCATCTGCGCTTCCGGCTGGGGGCCAGTCACTTTCAATTTCGAGCCCTGCCCTTTGGTCTGACCTCAGCCCCCAGGGTCTTCACCAAATGCATGGCAGTGGTAGCGTCTCACTTGAGACGCCAAGGATTCCAGGTGTTTCCGTATCTGGACGACTGGCTCCTTTCTGCCACCACCCAGCGTCAACTACTACTACAGGCCAGAGACTTTGCTCTTCAACTGTGTGTTCACCTAGGGATTTCCGTAAACTTCGGAAAATCCTTACTTCAGCCATCACAAAATATCTTGTTCATAGGAGCAGAATTAAACACACGCCAGTTGATTCTGAGGCTTCCCCCAGAAAGGATATTATCACTTCAGACTCATATACGTCTTCTACTCTTGTCAAGGAAATCTCCTGCAAAACTAGTACTGAAGGTGTTGGGCCTCATGTCAGCCTCCCTTATTGCAATTCCCTTGGGAAGGCTGCACATGAGAGTCCTACAATGGCTGCTGTTTGCACAATGGTCGTTTCAACAACTACCTCTAACACACGAGATTCTTATAACAAAGACATGCAAAACAGATCTAAACTGGTGGCTTCAAACGTGCAACCTTTCCAAGGGGAGACCATTTGTGCTACCCACGCCCACAGTTACGGTGACCACGGACGCTTCCCTGATGGGGTGGGGGGGCATCTTTCAGGGACAGACAGTCCAAGGCGAATGGACCAATTTGGAGTACAATCTGCACATCAATGTTCTAGAGTTGAGGGCAGTGTTTCTAGTGTTGCAACACTTTGCTCCCCTTCTTCCTCTGGGAACTATTGCAGTTCAGACGGACAACATGTCGGTAGTCTGGTACATAAACAAGCAAGGGGGAACCAAATCCTATCAGCTATGCAGAGAGGCCATGAGAATCTGGCAGTGGGCGGAGTCCACGGGTCGCTTTCTAATAGCAACGCACATCCCGGGGTCATCCAACGTCATAGCCGACAGGCTCAGCAGAGCAATTCTGTTACCACACAAGTGGTCCCTAAAACAATCAGTAGCGAGAAGGATTTTTCGCAAGTGGGGCCAGCCTTCCTACGATCTGTTTGCGTCTCCAATGAACGCCAAATGCAGGAGCTACTTTGCCCTATTACCCCCTCCAGGGGAAGTCCCCAGGGACGCACTGGTTCACGATATACCCCCGGGACTCCTGTACGCATTTCCTCTGATATCAAAGTTTCTCCAGAAAGCCAGGAACCTACACAGGACAATAATCCTCATTGCCCCATTCTGGCCTCGTCAAATTTGGTTTCCCTTCCTGAAGATACACTGCATTCGGGGACCCTGGATTCTGGACCCAGAGCCAGACCTATTGACTCACTCATCAGGGGTTCCCCATCCCGCGCTCCTCTCCCTCCATCTAGCAGCTTGGCTGCTCCAATTCCCAACTTAGCCAGGTCTGATCTTTTGTCACCAGCAGTCCAGGATATATTGGTGGCTTCCCATAAAGCTTCCACTACTAAAACATATGCTAGCAAATGGAAGCGATTTGTATTCTGGGCGAATACACACCATGTGGATCCTTTTATAGCTCCTTTGAATAATATATTAGAGTTCTTAACGGACTTATTCCATCAGGGTGCTTCTCCTGCTACACTAAGAGTTCAATTGGCTGCCATTTCAAATTTCCATGTGGAAGAATGTGGAGCTCCTGTTATGGCTCACAGACTTTGTAAAGCCTTTTAAAAGGGATTTTTCATATTAGACCACCGGTCAGATCTCCTACGCCACCTTGGAGTCTAAACTTATTGTTATCTAAATTAATGTTGCCCCCCTTTGAACCTGCCTCTTCTTGCCCGTTAAAATTTTTATCCTGGAAAACTCTCTTTTTGGTAGCCATTACTTCCGCTAGGCGAGTATCTGAACTTCAGGCTCTCTCCATCAAGCACCCTTATTTGATCTTTCACTCTGACAGAGTTTCTCTTGAACCAATTCATCCTTCCTCCCTAAAGTGTGTTCTATTAACAATATTAATCAGTCCATTGAATTACCCACTTTCTTCAAAACCACTCCAACAAAATGGAGTATATGTTACACAAATTAGATGTTCACAGACAGCTAAGATTTTACTTGGATAGAACAAAAGATCACAGAAAAACTGATCAACTCTTTGTGGCTTTTGCTGATAGCAGGAAAGGACTTGCAGTTACCAAAAGAACTCTTTCTAAATGGTTAACGGATTGTATAATCTATGTCTACGATTCTTCAAATCAAACCCTTTTACACAAACCCAAAGGACATTCCACAAGGTCAGTGTCTACATCTTTGGCTCATGCAGCCCGCCTACCACTGGACGCTATTTGTGCGGCTGCTACTTGGTCTAAGCCACATACATTCATTTCTCATTATAAGGTAGACAAGGTTTCTAGGGACAGGGCAACCTTTGGTTCCACTGTGCTCAAGAACGTCCTCCCGTGAGTTCCTCAGGAACAAGGAGCTAGGGACGCTACCCATGTGTAAGAACAAACGGCGAGATTGAACACTATCACATATAGAAGTTATGTCCTTACCATAACGTTCCATGTGGAGTGTTCATCTCACCTTTGTTCTTACAGTCCCACCCCCCCACCCTTAGGAAGAACGTTCTTTGATGCCTGGCCAGGAGCATTCTGCTACTGTTGCAATATTGTGTACATAGTTGGCATATATATTTATATATATGTCTGTTTGGCTTATATATATATAGTTATGTGTAGATTCTTTCTGTGCATATGTGATGTAAGCATGAATGTGCTCTTCTGTAGATTGGTTTGCTTGCAAACTAGATCTGAGGTAAAGGCAGAGGGGGATTGTGGGTATTAGATTGTCTCGAGCTTCTTCTCGATGCAGAGCTTGCAAGAGGCCGGCACGGAGCCGAGGATCGGCTCCGAACCCATGTGTAAGAACAAAGGCGAGATGAACACTCCACATGGAACGTTATGGTAAGGACATAACTTCTATTTCAAGCAGATGCTAAACCTGGAATCAATACGGCTCTAAGCCTAAAACCTGTTTTGAAAAATAAATAGATGACTTTACGCAAATGAGCTTGTTTATGTGTGTCAGAATGTATTTTTAGGCATGTTCTATGTGGATGTTTTTATATCTATTAACTGTTTGTGGAGATTTATTTTTCGTGCATCATTTGAAATGTCTTAAATTTAATTTTACATGCATCGTTTAAAGTGTATTAAGTTTTAGAAAAGATTTTGATTGCTGGATGTCATGTGATGCAATTAAGCTTCATTATAAAAGGAAAAGGACAGATTTTGTTCTGTTTGTTCACATTGAGGAAGGACACATGTCCAAAAGTTTTGTGTTTATTAAAGAAGTTTTGTTGTATTAAAGCTGCTATCAAGTGTTTCCTTACACTGGAATTTTTTTGTGTGCCATTCAAAATGTTGACATATTAATAATACAAGGAAAATATATCTTTCAGTGATGTGACTGTCAAATGCAGTTGATTTATGTTAGTGTTGATGATAGCAGTGTCATTCATAAATGGTAAGTCTTGACAGTGCTACCTGAAATGTATGGGAAGTATTACAGCTGGCACTATAAGTGATAACAGTTTGTAATATTGTTTACATTTGTTGAATATGCTTTGCATGAAATTAAAACACAGTTTTAAGTGAGTGAAGTCTGATTTACTGCATTTGCATCACTGTATTGTGGTGGCAGGATAAATGCTGCTGTACTGTGGGACAGGATTTGCGAGTGTCGCTCAAAATCATGGCAGTATAAATACAGAACATGTTAATAGAAGGATTTCACAACTGTTACCAACAGCTTATGATAACAATGTAATGATAAGTATCTGTAATGCTATTCTCCATTTGTGGATGATGCTATACAGGTTATTACTACACAATTTTAACTGTGTGGTGTTTGATTTGCAGTATGTATATGAATATGGGTATTGTGTCAGGGTAAATGTTGTTGTATTCAAAGCTTGTGTTATTGAAGAGTTTTAAAATGATTTATTTCTAATGAATGCAAGTAGTCTTTCATTGTTTTGTTGCATGGCTGATGAGCTAATTTCATTTTCTTAGATCAAGAGCCAGTATTTAACTTTTGTATGTTTTTTAGATGAATGCATGATGCAGAAGCTTTGGGATGTAGTGCCAGCTCCTGCAGAGTTATTCACCTGTTGTTGGGCATGTGATCCTGCCATTAAACAGGGTAGCTGTTTGCCACTTTGCTCAGGCTGTGTCATACATATAACTATACTTTCATCATCTAGATGATGGCATGAACTCAGAGATAACAGTGTCCACTGTGTCACCTTTAAAAATGGGTACCAGGTGCAGGAACATGTCACAACTAGTTCAGGAAACATGTAAAGCATTGGCTGCCCAGCAGTTAATGTGCCATGACATTGTTAGAGCTCAGTGTGCTGCTACAGAAAAACAGCTAGAAATGATTCATGCACTGAAGGATGTACATGCGGATTCCCAGCAGTAAATGGAAATGGTAGACAGTAGGAATAATGCCATGACAATACATGTCCGGGATTGGGCTATATTAAAATTCTCTTCCACAGCTCCCACAATGTATCATACAAAAGTCATAAGCCATGGCTCCAGTGGATAGCCTGCATCAGCTAAAAACAGAAGAAGAAGAAAAGAGAAAAGGGAGGAGGCAAAACAAGAGAAGGATGGTTAGTTCTAAGCAGTACATTTCCCATAATAACTACTTAAATAAATATAATTAAACTTTCAATTTACCAGCAAGGTGACCATAGGCATCCTACCATGCAGGACGAGGCAACAGAGTGAACTATTGTGCCAAATATGGGAGTCATAAGCACTCTTTTGGGCTGACATGTTGGTGATGCACACCATGCATCACACACTACCTGGCAGTTGATGGAATGGTCACCTTTCTTGCTCCTGTACTGTTTCCCTCATAGATCTGATGGAGCCGTATGGCAACATGGGTGGCAATCTATCTCACTAAGCACTGCAGAGAAATGTGCCACCCTATAAAAGGCATGTATGGTCTGGGTTTGGTCCTGAGTTGACACTGGGTGATAGTTGTAGTGATCCACATGTATCAAGAGCATATCAAAGAACTACTGAAGCCTCCTTGAGGCAGAAGCCTGAAAAATACC
The DNA here is from genome assembly GCF_019279795.1 of Protopterus annectens. Classification (NCBI taxonomy): domain Eukaryota; kingdom Metazoa; phylum Chordata; order Ceratodontiformes; family Protopteridae; genus Protopterus; species Protopterus annectens. The sequence goes on from NC_056737.1 coordinate 891,535,331, forward strand.
AAACATGTCCCCATTCTGTCTCTGGAATGCCCTGTGGCAAGTATAGTAAGGGCTATATATACATACATACCGTAGTATCCACAAGTACAGAAAAAATGAATCATTCTCTTTCTATATCCTCACCTTCATTGCCAGTGAGCACTGCTGGGCGCAAATTGGTTTGGCTTGGCCAAGTCAAGTATCTCACACAAGAAATGGCTAAGCTAACAGCAAGAGAGAGCTTCTTTGTCAATTGCAAAATAGATAGAAAAAGCATGTTTCTGCCTTTTGTAATGTGTCTGTGGATAGTATGGAAGCATTTCAAAATATGACTATGAATCGCAAACAGGTGGGAAGAAGCTTAATAGCATAAGAACTTTTGCATCATTTCTCCTTACCATCTCATTATTTCTTAGTTGTATTCATTTATTCAAGGTCATCATGTGTAAGCATAAATGGACTGTATGAGTAGTGGCAAATTTGTGCTTATGTACGGACAGCTCCGATTGCCTTAACATGTTCACATAAAGACCATCAATACTGCCTTAAATGTTCTATGTTTTGTTATTTATTACCTATAGTCATGATTTTAGGATGAAGATCTCTGAGTCTGTGACACAAGATTCCTTTTCTGCATCTCAATGTATGTGATAATATATTTTGAAGATATAGAAGACTGTGGAATTACTTAACGTCACTACCTTGCCAAAACTTTCTGCTGGGTAAGTGAGCATTTCTGAGCCCAGTCCTGCTACTGTACAATTACTGATAGTAACAGAGCCTTCTGATAAGTTAAAGAATTCATGTTCGATTTAAGTACCAAGAACTAGAGACTAGTCTCAATTATATGAATTTAAAAAAAATCCTTGCAAGAATCTGGTTTTAGGTAAAAGGTCCCTAACCTCTCATCTAATGGGAAATAGCAAAAGTTTAAAGACTGCTTTTTTCACTGATTTTCCACCCAGACCATAAAGTTTATGAAACCTGCACAATACTCTAAGACATTTTTATACATATTTCTACAAATATGTTACTTTGTTTGGCATATACATTATGAACATGTGTATTTTAATTGAGATAAGCTATAAAAAAACTGTCACCCTCAAGAGATTTAATGATCTGGAAAATCTGGATGCTCTGCATCCTAGAAAGCATCAATAGTAATCTAGTTATACATCAGTGGGATTCATTCACAAATCTTTAAAAAATGCAGAGCTCTGGTTCAGAGGGAAGGGAGCAATGAAGAACTTATTTAGAGATATGTAAGAGCAGAGAATAAACAACAAATGTTGAGCCAAAATTACCAACACAGTCAGCCAACCATGATAAAAAAATATCAAGTATGTGTCTGCCATATTATGTGATTACATTACATGCCTTTTTCATACATTTTGTTTTAAAATTTTGAATTCTCTTAATTTAAGGCAGAATTTCCTTTTGAAATACTATGTACTCCTGTAATTTCTCCATCAGAACCTACTCATATTAGAGTTTTTCATGCATGTCTCTATACACATTGCAGAAATAAAGTTTAAAGTATTACACAGTGAAGACTCTTGCTTGGCTGGTTTTTACTGAAAGGTTTGTCTGCGTGATCTTTTTACCCTTTGGTTTGAATAATTACTCTGAGGAAGATGGAGGGCATGGTACTTCAGTATTTAAGGTTTCTGTCTCATAACACTAGAGTTCAGGTTCATTCCCACTTCTGCTAACTATAGGAGTTGGTTTGTATGATTAACTTATATCTGCATGGATTTGCAAATTCTATAATTCCCTCTCATCTATCAGAGGTTATATCTTCTTGTCTATGTTACTGCTAACTATGTTTTCCATTTAGGTTATTAGCAATGACATATGAAATGAAAGAATATAATTTCTTTGTATTCTTTTTTAAGTGTAAGTTACTTTGATTGCTTGAGATATTATCTATTTTGTTTTATTTTACTCATTTCTTAATAAGATAAACCCAGTGAATATAATTATCACTTTTTAGGGGTAATCTGTGAGCATTGCTTTGTTGAGTGTCTTGCTCAGAGTACCACAGCAGGCAATGAGAGGAAGAAGGAATTAAACTATGTTCACCAGATTAGAGCAAGCAGCTTATAAACAGCTTGAAGCCTTAAAACTGTACTAACTGCCAGATAAAGTTTGATAAAGTTGGAAAGATAGGGGAAATATAGTTGTAACCTTAATATTTAACATTTCATTTTCTGCATAACCTGATGCAGAAACTGGATTAATTTATATATATATATATATATATATATATATATATATGTGTGTGTGTGTGTGTGTGTGTATATATAGTTTTATACCTGAAGATAGTATCCTGTCATATATTCCAGTTGACCAGACAGAGAGTGCAAACAGGACCAATTAATTTATCACACACCCCTTTTAAGTAAAAATTGAAAGAGACATGGTCCATTACTCTTAAATCAAAAGAGAATTTAATAAAAATTTATTTCAGTATTCTGTACTATCAACTGCTTTCCTTCAATATCTAACAATTTCACTGAATTTGCACAGGTGAGGAAACATGATGATGGCTTCTGGCACTGAATATATACTGCATTTTTTTAAGAAAAACATTTATTAATTTAAAATACTTACAATATATACCCCGAAAGGAAGAAATTCAACTTCACATATTATTATACAATGATAGGAATACATTGAATCATCAAGGCAATCTTATAAAATTAATAGAGTAGAATCTTGGTATTTCAGTAGCAACATTTCAAGGTTATCCCAACAACTAAAGGTCTTACTATGATTTATAGATCTTACTGTGATCACTTCTTTTTCAGTTTTACATAGTATTTTTGTTAAATTTAAAATTTTTTGAATGTAGAAACTAAGCTTTATTTCCATTTTTTTCTAATAACTTTTCTGGCAACTGCCAAGAGAGCCTAAAAGAGTTTTTGCTCTTTAGCTTTTACAGATACAGGAAGTGGAACATTCATTAGTATTGCTGATCTAAAGAACAATTATCAGACCATAAGCCCTTAAAACATACTTATCTCTTCCCAATATACATTTAATTTTTCATAATCCATAAGTATGTATGCCCCATCAGCTTTTACATCTTTACTACATCTCCAACAAACTGAAGAAGTCATTTGACTAAACTTAGATTTTATATAGAGCAACAAATATTCTGTGTATATATTTCCATATAAAAGAATTCCAATATAAACTTGAAGAAGTTTGACTAACTGATATAAATACCAAAGTTTTATTCTTGCCATCTATTGTGTATGTCAACCAACCACTATCTAAAAAGTTACAGACTTCTACATCAAAGTTATTATTGTTATTATTTATAATTAAATTATATAGCTTGGAAAAGCTACTTTTGTATGTCAGTCAACCTTCAATAACAACATTCATATATTCATATAATGGGTGAATAATGCTCTGTTCCTCTTCACAAATATTATCCATAAATTAATTTCTTACTGATGGATAATATTAACTGGTTAGCAGATTCATCCAACTTATATTGTTTCATTAAATATTGTGGGTACTTAGCTTTACCTTTGTCAAAACAATCAGACCATAATACGAATCCTTTCCTTTTTAGTAAATTCATTTTAACAATTTTTTGAGTTTCCTTAAATCTAGAAGTATGTGCAACAGGAAAACAGAAAAACTACATTTAGATATTAATAGAGTTTTAAAAACATATTTTAACTGTTTTAAGAATTGATTTCATGTATATGCAGAGTCTAAAGATTGAAATGAATTTCCTTCAATGGTAAATTTTGTTAGTCAGATGAAAATATTATTACATTTCTAATTTATCATCTTTAATAAACATAAGAATTTCTTATTATCTGCTTCTGGGTAGTTTTCCCTTGACTAGAATAAGTTGAGTCTATCCAGAGTATAACAGAGTTAAGACATGCAACAATAAAATAAGATTCTACATCTGGGAAGCTAATAGCACCATACTTTCATAATCTTATATGATTTCTATAAGCAATTCTCAGTTTTTTAGGAAACTTTGTGATACCAAAAGAAGGAAGTTAACATTTTGTTGTTTTCTTTAAAAGTTTTTTTAGTCAGGTATTAAAGTTATTGAATACAATATATAATCTCTCTCTCTCTCTCTATATATATATATAAATATATATATATATATATATATATATATATATATATATATATATATATATATATATATATATATGTCATAATGTAATCATTTTAATAAGGACTAACCTATCCTCAAAAGTAAGAAAACATTCATTCAATGTTTTAACAAGAGGTAACACTTCTTCAATTACTTTTTCAGAATTATTATTAATAATCCTACCCACATCTGCATCAATTTTTATTCCTAAATATTTGATTTTTTTTCCTTTTCAATTATATTTATATTTATCTTTAAAGTTGCTATCTAAGAACTGATTTAACACTAAAGTTTCAGTTTTATTGTTATTAAATTTCAGCAGCAATACTTCTTGAAACTTTTTAATTTTCTTATCTATTTCTTCAATCGCATAATTTAAATCTCCTACAGTTAGTAAAATATCATCTGCAAAAAGTTGTATTTTAGATTTAAAATTTATATTAATTGAGAATCCATCACATTTTCCATTGCTTTTTATGCTATTAGTTCAGGATTCAATAACTAATGCAAATAATAAAGGGGACAAGGGAAAGTCTTGTTTTGTGCCTTTGTTTAAAGTGAATCCTTGAGAAATGTAAGATCCAATTTTAAAATATGCTTTGGAGTCTCTCTACAGGTTTTTTAATATTTCAATAAACTGTTCTAGAAATGTAAACACTTCTAAAATTTTAAACAAGTAGTTCCAATCTACAGAATCAAAAGTTCTCTTGATATCTAAGCTAATTTAGGGCCAATTTTTTGTTCATTCCATTTGCTAAATCTAAGATAGTTACTACTATTTTATATTATTGTATGTTCATCTATGAGCTATAAATCCTGTTTGATCTTTATTAATCTACTATATCTCTTAATCTTGTGGTAAAAATGGAAGTAAATATTTTATAGTCTACATTTAATAATAAAATAGGTATATATGAGGAGACTAACTTAGTATCTTTCCTTTGTTTCAGTATTGGTGAGATTACAGAAAATTCCAATGAGGGAGGAATTATTTTATCTCCATGAATTATCCTGAAAATGTAATTCTAAAATATTTAAGGGAAACAGATTATATAATTCTATACTTAAACATCTAGCCCTGGAGCTTTACCATTTTTGCCTTTTTTTAAGCTTTTTTAACTTCTACCAGGTTAATAGACTTATTCAACTGAGATATTTGTTGGTCACTTAGTTTACAAGTAACATTTTTCTTTAAATAATTATCGTTGTAATTATCAGGATTATTATTTTATCTTTATTAAGATCTTCATGGAATTTTTTAAAAATATTAAGAATTTCCTCTATATCTGAAGTAAGCTTATTAGAGTGATGATTTCAGATATTATTGATTTGTGCCTTTTTGCTTAAAATCTTATTTCTATTGGCTAATCTATGTTGATTTTTGAAGACATTGCATAACTATGCAATTTTATTTTTTCTAATGCTATCTCCACTTTATGTTTTAAAACTGTTTGATATGTTGTCGTTTTTTTAATGATTTCAGTATTATCTAATTTCTTTGTTTATTGTTCATACCTTACTTTGTGCACTTAATTTTATATTTCTAACAACTTTTTATCCCATTCTTTCATTTTATTACTAGCCAGTCTTCCCATTATTTAACATGTCTTTTTAAGGAGTCCCATAGTATGACTTTACTAACCTGACTATTATCGCTCAAAAGTAAAAAAAAAAATCTGTGATTTGTTCTTTAAGGTAACTCTTAAACTCTTTTAATTTTATCATATATCCTGGGATTCTATAAATAATCTGAAATGTCCTTATATCCATTGCTATATTAATACTTTGCGCATTATAGTCGGATAGTGGACAAGGAATATTTTTACAATGATTCACTTTATTAAGTAAATTTATAGAGACATACATCTTATCAATTCTAGTTTGTGCCCCATGTACATAAGAATAATATGTGAAGAACAACAACTAATTTTCTGCTTTTAATAGTGAATCAACTAAATTATTATTACTCCATCTATTTATTTAGTTGATGCCAGTAGTTTAGCTTTCTTCTGTTTACTTGTATCGTCTATACTAGCTTGTATACTGTATCTTCTCTACTACCCTTCCAATGACTCTATAGTATATTTAAATGATCTTTAGCCACACTTGCACCTATTCCAAGGATCTAGTAAAACTGGCTAATGTACAGAGTTTGACATTATATTTATTTATTACAAATGTATATATTCCTTTAGGATCATTAAATAATTCCATTACCTTAGGTATTACAGTGTTTTTTTTTCTAAAGTATAGCAATTCCCTCTCCTCTATTTGTTAAAAGAGGCAAATGATAATATTTCATAATCTAAGTTATTTAAATATTCTACATGTTTATCTATCAAGTGAGTCTCTTGCAAGAACATAATTTCTCCTCTATTTAATTTTAGATCTCTTGTTAATGATTTGCTTTTGTTGCCATTATTTATTCCATTTACATTAATAGATAGCAGATTAAAACTATCCATACTGTGAACTTAAAATATTTTTTCAAAAGATAATATTGCATATTTGTCCACCATATTAATTTAATTATATATAAGACTCTAATGTATTCCTCTGACAATATCTTGACATTGCTTGTTTTAATTCTTCCTTTCTACAAACTAAACTATTACAATTCAAAAATAACAAAAACAAGTCTGCAACTATAATTGTACATAATATTAATAAAGCACAACCTACCATGGATACCAAACTTTCTAGTCTGCCTATTGACTAGTCAAACTACTAAACTATTGGTCTATCTAGCAACACCTAAAAATCCACCCAAAAACAAGCCAAAGGCTACTGTGACTTACAGATAGTTAATATAATAATATATACAGGTCAAAATAGTAAGATACTATTAATTTAGTTATATATTTTGCCATTTAATACTATTCCCCCATTACTACATACAAGTTTAAAAATCCTATTCTATTAATCATAGACATTAAATAATCTAACAAATAGTATACTGTATACCTATTTATATAATAGTAGTATACATTTAATAATCCTAAATTATTCACTCATTCAACATTATTATAACTAGATCTCTAAATAAATAAGTATAACAGAGTGAGACCTGAAGAGATAAAGACATCTATAAACTTATAGGTCACAGGAAATCTTATCATATTAAACTGTAAGCAAGAGAGAGATCAATGTACATATATGTTTATTATATAAAAATGCACACACATATTTTATATTTATCAAAAAGCTCTGAATTAGTTTTTAAAGTACAAATGCCTATTTTTCAAATGTCTGTAATACTCTTAGCACATCAAATATCAAAATATTAAAAAAGCATTAGCTTATTAAACTACTTCTGAAAATTTGCACATTACTGATGTTGAAGAGAATGTCTTACTATTTCTATGGAGTCAAAAGAAAAAAAGAAAATACTTGCTGTCTATATTGTATTCAAAAGTTACAAAGTATTCAATTTGAATTACATTCTACTTTCCTGAATTTAAACATATAGAAAATCTGCTTTACAGTCTATCAAAATGAATGCACTGATTCAGAAATAAAACACTCACATTTCAACATTGACTCATAAAATGAGTGAATTCAAGTCAAGTAGTCTTAGTGAACATAATAACATTCAACATGTAGAAAGCTCAAAGTTCACATGACCAAGTTTCAAATTTCAGCTTTCATATTATTTTGAAGTACCTTATATGATTTTCTATGAAAAGTATTTGAGACCTTGTACATTTACATTTCTGTCATATACCTGTATATGCAACAGACATCTTTCTTAAAAGCAGTTTGTTATTTAAATATATATTTTTGTCTTATTTTCCCACTAGTGTTCTACCTTATTCTAAATATCTTGTGTTTTTAAATTCTCCCATCAAAGTGCTATTTAATCATCAGTTCTCTATTAAATATTATAGTATGTGTACATATTTTTTTTAATTTACTGATACTGCTCTTTTATTAATCTTACATAGTAGATATTGCATTCCTTATACAGTGGTTCCTAAATTTTTATGGGCCATGACCCACTTTCAAAAATGATAATTTTTCATGACTCATTACTCACGTCGGCATACATGAATGTAAAGCATGCATGGTCCTCCTTAAAGGAAAATATGCCACTATCATGGAGTATTTTTTCAGGATTTAAAACATCTATGTAAACTATTCTCATAATTTAATTATTAGCAGAGCTAAATCATTGTCAAACGGGGCCCTAGGCAAGGTAATAAATTGGGCAACCCACAGCATCCACTCCTGCAGCAGCCCCCTCCTTAGCCATTCCAGTGTTCCATTACTTAGCTATTTCTTCCCAGTTTTCATTGACACCGTTCAAACCTATCAGTGTGCATACTGCTTTCTTATTTACTTCTACAATGATTACAGATATTGAAATAAAATGCACAAAAACTTATAGTCATTTGCTAAACAAACAGTACAGTCTCACAATGAAAACAGACTTAGCATGAGCAGTAAAATTCTCTGACATTGAAACTCACATTCATTGCAACAGCATTAAAACCAACATTCAAGTAAACTGCATCTGGGTGGTGGAGAATTAAGTTTACCTTTGGGCTATTTTAAAACCATAGGCTCCATGCGCACATTTTTAGGGCCATGCATGCATGTATGTATTCTATGATTCACCTTCGTGATTGTATTAAATTATGTACCTTGTATAATACAGTACCACTTGTTAGAGTGTTTTAAATTTGTAGTTTTGAACATTTTTCCAGTAAGCAATGAACCAAAATGAATGAACCAATAATGACAAATTTCAGAACATTTTAACTATAAAAGGCCACTCAAACTTCTGAAATTACAATCCACCAGTATCAGTCAATAAGCAAAATCTCTGCAGAAGTAAAATTCATCAGGACAATTCTACATTAAAGAGATGTGTAACTAATGAAGAGCCTGCTACTGGTAAACAACTTTACATTTCAGTGTTTCATCTACAAATTCAGTGCCTGCTGCCCTTGAAGAATTAATTGCTTACATTACATTAAAGAAAAATTGATAAGCTGGTAATATTGCAATAGGGAATGACTGAGAAACTGACAAGTTCAGAATTATTAGGCCTCTTATACAAAGGAGGACAGACTCAGGAATGCAGAACCCCAATACCCTTTTAAAATGCACCAAATAATCGGAAACTAGGGCATTACATACCATGCCTCCATACCTCTCAACCTCATAGCATATGAAATCTGGACAAAGCCTAAAATAATGGGGGGACAAAGTCCCATAAATAGGGATATGTTATTAATATTGTTCTTATAGACTTACAGCATTTGTCTTAGTATGCATTTTCTGAAGGAAATGAAGTATAAAACTGAAATGTATGACATTAGTTATTTCAATCCCCAGTGATTTGCCAGAAAACCACAAATTTTATGAGGAATAGGCCAAAAATATAAGGCAACAATATGGACATTCTGCAAAAATCTGAAGAGTTGACAGATATGTATACCTCTCAATCTCTTAGTGAAATAGATCTGGACAAAGCCTAAAATAATGTGAATACAATAGCCCAGAAAGTAGGGATATATTTTAAATATGCTGTTTTTAACTTAGAGTGTTGCTATAATAACAGGATATGTGTTTGCATGCATTTTCTGAAGGATATGAAGTCTGAAACATGTTTATGTTATTATTTAGTGACTTTGGTCCTCAGTGATTTGCCACAAAACCACAAATTTTATGAGATAGCGTTAAGGCTAAATTTGGACAGTTCAGAGGTATGTAAAACACACACACACACACACACACACACACACACACACAAAAATGCATCTTCTCTCCCATACTACAATACACACACACACACACACACACACACACACACACACACACACACACACACACACACACACACACACACACACTATCTCTCATACAAACAGAATAGCTAGTTTAAATTACATACACATATACATATACACATACTTTCTCTTCCATACAGAAACCAATGGAACCGCTAGTTTAAATTACACAGACACACACACACACACACACACACACACACACACACACACACACACACACACACACACACACACGCACACACACACACACACACACACACACACACACACACACACACACACACACGCACACTTACCTGTTATATAAATAGAATGGCTAGATTAAATTCCATGCACAACTGCAAAATGAGTTTACATCTGCATTGGTGTGTGTGCGTATGATGCACGCATGTTCCTCCTTAAAGAAGAAGACACCACCACTGTGGTGTTAAAAAGTATTTTTTTTTATCTTGAAGCCTGGCCAGACACAACCCACTCAAAATCAGCTTGTGACCCACCAGTGGGCTCATAACCCACACTTTGGGAACCTCTGCCTTATGTATATGCATATTCATAACATGTTTACTTTTATTAAGTCTAATATTGCAAGCAATCTTGACTATATATAACATAATTCCTCCTTATTTAATGTGGATATGTGTGTTTAGCCATTGTAAACTGCTGTTTTGAGCTAAGCTTTAAATGCTGACATCAGAATCTGGCTGCAGCAAGTAAAAATGGCAACTCACGGCACACAGCAGTTTCTCATTCTTCTTATTTCTTTTAAGCTGTGCTAATCAGTAATAAACATCTAACTTTATTTCCTTCAATTAATATGTACAGTTAATATGTATAGTTAAAGTTAATAACATTGCAGCATAAACTGTTATGTAAAATGTTAGCAAATGATATGCTGCAACATTACTATATGTTATATGCTATAACATTACTACAGTTTTTGTCTTACCAATTCTTCACTTCTAAGAAAGAAAAGAGGTGTTAGTTTGAGTAGATTGTTCACATATATAATTTGGAAAAGAATGTTCTTTTGCTTCTTTCAGAGACATCAGTGATGAACTTTGACTTACATTTTCTTCAACACAGCTCAAAGCAGGAAAATTGTAACACTCTGAAGAGATCGAGCAGTCTTTTGTTCTCAAGTCTTTCGGCTGTGTTTGTTCTTTTGTAAATGACCTGTGAAAGGAATGCATTACACAGAAACAAGGAAAACAAAATCACAAGCACGTTAGCATTTCAATTAACATATTACTTAAATATAACATTCAGTTAACACAGCAAGCACATACTAAGTGATGTTAAATAAATAAAATTCTTAACTTATATAGCTTTAAAGTTCCCAGTTATACTGCTCATAATACAATTACATTTTCTTCCAGAAAATACTTGTTTAACATTTAGAAACACAATTATACTTTTAATTAAATGAAATATATTGTCTTTCACTGTAACTATAGTAAAACAGTAAAACTAACCTTTATATTCTTCATTATGAAAAATGCTTTAGCTTAAAATATAAATATATACTTACATATGTTTTGAGGCTTAAAGTCAGGTGGGCTTGACCATGCTGCTTTTAATATTTGATCTTTTTCTAATCTAGACATGAACTTAACTATAATAAGTGTGGTGGTGAGTTTCCGTCTTAGAAGATGTTCTCTGGGATCTATGTGCTCTTTCAATTACAAAAGATAATGTTTGAGGTAAATGTAATGATACACTTCCAAAATATGAATTAATCCAAGAAGGGAAAGAACTCCGGTGCAGCAATAATACAACCTTTTATTGAAAACAGCACAGTGAACAAGGGAACAGAATACTGTTATTTCATAAAACCATGTGATTAAGTGCTTTCATCCACTAACCCGTGGACTTCATTAGAATCAATTAACCAAATTAATTGTTTCTTTTTATATTCATTTTGGCGCCAATCTTTCAACATTTAAAGTAACAAAGCCATAAAACACATGTATACTGGCGATCAAAAAGTTCTTATAATATACATTAATCATTATAAGACTTTCCTTTACCAAAAACATTCCTTTGTGGAGTGGGATAACTGTAGCTGTGCACCACTCAGTGGGCACAAAACCTGAGGTGAGGCTATGATTAAACATGACACTTTGGTGAGGTGCCAGTTCATATTGTAGTTCATGTAGTACACAGCTCGGGATGTCATCTGGTCCCATGGATGCTGTATTCTTAGCTTTGGAGAGTGCGTTTTTTTACCTGTGTGGCCGTTATTACCAGAATTTGGCAACCTTCCGGTATTGAGATGGGTCATTTAGGGGGTGAGAGGGGGGTGAAGTTGGCACTGAATCGATCTGCCAGGATATTGGCAATATCCTTGGGATCAGTATATTTAATGCCATTCTGTTTTAGCTCAGAGCAGATCTGAGCATTGCCATTTAGATTCTTGACATAGTTATAGAATGCCTTGTGGTTGTCTTTGGAATCTTTGGCAATTTTATTTTCGTAACTAGCTTTGGAGGATTTTATGAGGGATCTCAGTTTCTTACTGAGGCTGGTAAGGAAGTTTTTGCATCCTGGGATTTTCCTCTTTTCTGCAACAGTTTCTTCCTTTTGTTGTAAAATTTGTTTATGGCAGGGGACCACCAGATTGGCTTCTTTTTTTTGGATGAGAGCATCTTGGTTCTATTTGGGATGGCACAATTTATGCATGACTGGATGTGCTCGTACAGTGCCTTAGTGTAGGATTCAGCAGTTGAACTTTCAGCTCCCGTCTGCATGGGTGTCATGAAGTTTGTCACTTCTGACTTGAGTAGCATGAAGTTGGCTTTGGAGAAGTTTTTTATGGAGGTTTCCTTACTGGGGGGTGGGGGTGGGATGTGGATGTTAAGGGTGATTAGCTTATGGTCAGGCGTGACTAACGAGTGGGTGACCATAGGTGTGGAGCATAAATTTCCCATGTTGGTAATGACCAGGTCTAGGATATTGGAGCCCCTGGTGGGACTATGGATTAGTTGATCCAGGGCATTGGAATTTATGAATTCCAAGAACCGTTGGGCAAAGGTGTTGGTACATGAGTAGTTTTCCCAGTTAATGGCAGGGTAGTTAAAATCACCCAGTATTATGGTGTTTGGTTCTATCTTAATATTTTCCAGAATGTTTAGAAAGGTGTCGTGAGAATCTTGGGGTATGGTGGGGGATCTGTAGCAAGCTAAAATTTGGATTGCAGTCTTACCTAGTGTTAGTTGCACCTGGAGAATTTCAGATGCATTGTGTTGGGCAACTAACCTGGTGGTGTGAATATCCTTGGTGAATACTGACACTCCTCCACCGTTAGTGTTTCGGTCCTGCTTTGGTAGCCGAAAAGTGTGGTAAGAGTTGTAGCCTGGTATTGCAGGGGTGCTCTCTGGAGCCTTGAACCAGGTCTCAGTTACTGCAAAGATATCGATGTTCTCCATTTTTAGGAGTGCCTTGAGAGAGTGCATTTTGAGGTTTAGACTTCTAGCATTGAGTAGCATTACCTTCAGATTTTGCATGCTTGTACCTGTTACGGTGGTGGTTTTGTCCTTTGACCTTTGCCTAAAAAAAGCACTATAGGGGTGGCAAGAGCCTTAGCCAGTAACCTGAATCCCAGGGGTGACAGGTGCAGACCATCTCTGGCAAAGCATCGTGGTCTGTCAATCATGTTGTCCCAGGCAGACAGATACTGGATCCCCTTTGAATGACACCAGAAGCTTAGCCAATTGTTGAAGTCAATCATTTTGTCCTTATATTGTGGTATCATTCTGGATGAAGGCAGAATGCTACTCAGGGCTAGGGTCATATCTGCCTGGGCCACATGATTCGAGAGCTCTTCCATGTCTCTTTTCATGTAGTCCAGGGAGGTACGTCTCAAGTCATTCACTCCAACATGGACAATGACAGAGTCATATTTGTACTTGTTGTGGAGTGACTTGAGTGCATGCATTATGTGGTGGATCCTGGCACCCGACAGGCAGCTGACTGTAATTTTCTTCTTGTTCAACCTGGTGAGAGGGACATCAGTGTGCCAGACTATAGAGTCACCTATGACTAAAGTGTTAGGTACATTGTCTTGCCTTAGGGGCTGTTGCTGGGTGGCACACAGGTGTTGTGAACTATGTGACACTTTGGTTGTGATTGGTGTTTGTTTGCGTTTCAGCTTCAGAGGTCCTTGTTGCTTGGGCAGGTTACAGTTAAGGGCCTCTGCATATATGGATTTAGTTTTGCTATATGTGGGTGTTGGTGGTGTTGGTTTAGAAGGGCTATGTGTTGCTTGAGGTGTAGTGTGGGTGTTAACCTTCTCCTCTTGACTGTCTAGCACAATCTTGGGTGGAGAGAGCTTTGCTTCCTTTTTGGCTATGTAAGTGCATCTCTCACAGGTTGTAGTGTTGGGTGGTAGGAGGAGAGGGTTGTCTGTGTACATGAGGCAATTGCTGCATTGCCCCAGTATGCCCAGATTCACCAGGTGGACAGGAGAAATCACAGGAAGCTGACCCTTGGACATGCCTGGTTTGGTGCTTTTTTTTTTTTTGTAAAGTACAGGATCTGTTTTCCCTTACCTTAGCAAGGTACTTTGCAATTATAGGCTGATTAGTGCCTACTATTAATTTCTCCTTATTAACAAGGAGAGTTGAGTGTTTGTATTAGTTTAAGGCTTCCTAGTGCTTTCCAGCAGGTATTAGAGAAAGTGCTAGTCAAAGGGATGCTTAAAGATAAGATGAAAAAAAATGCACACTGCAGTGTGCACTAGAGAAGTTAGACGTGAAAGTAGGTAACTTAAGTTTTACCTGTTTGAAAAGTTAAGGTTTAGTGCAGAGTTACTATTTTTAAAACAGCAAGATGGGTTGAAAGGGGTGGTCAATTTTGTATTCTGATACTATGGAATACAGTAGGATGGCCAATAAATTTAAATAGTTGAAGGGGAGGGATTTTTGATTTAGTGATTACTCACACAAGCCAGTAAAAGTAGAGAGGAAATGAGATATATGGTCAGATTAACATAAGAGGCATCCACAAACTGCTTATAAAATAGCAAATCAGAATGAAAAAAATACCATTATTGTGGATTATTGTGGATGAATAATTCCTCTCACCTAGCCAGTGCTAATTTTGCATAGCTATTAGCAACTGATTGCTGCTCCTCATTAAACATAAATACATTACTATTAAGTATAACCTTTAAGATAGAACAACACATTTCTATTTTTTATCACGAGAGAAGCCACTATGTGTTGACAAAAATTCTCTAACAAAATGAACCCCTATATCGTGAGCTATTACAGTAAAAAGTGATTTTACAGCCATAGCCACTAATAAGACGTCCTCATTGCCTATTCCTTTAGACCAGTTATATAACTCTTTCAAATATTCATTAGTATCTTTAATAGTACTAGAGCCAAATCATAAAAGGGTAGATAGTTGTTCCTCTGAATACTTAGACAAAGCAGTAGCAGCCCATCATGTACGTGAGACAATATGTCTTATAGGGGTGTTGTGAGATTCTTTTGGATCTTTGGAAGTCCATATATCACAGGTGTTATAGGATTGGCAACATATAAATAATTATATAAATCAGGGGTAATTGACATGTCCATAAGTAAATCATACAAAGATTTTGACTCCATATAAAATACTGTTCAAGCCCATAACATATGTTTTCTTCAATGTCTGAATGTCATTTAATACCTCATACATCCACTCATTATAGTTAGCTGCATCCATTACTACAATCTTGCCACCTTTATCTGCTTGCTTTATAGTAAGGTTTTGCATATTACTCAGCCTATTTAAAGCAGCCCTCTTTTCTGATGTAAGATTGTAGTACTTAAACTTAGCACCAATATTTTCAAAAAAGCAATTCATACAATTGATTTTCACAAAGGTTATAAAAGGCTTGCATAACTGGTGACAAAACAGACATGAAGGTATTATTACATTTCAGTACATTCTCAGCATTATTACTATTACTGCCATATAATCTTTTCAACTCAATTTTCCAAACAGTCTTAATTCCATTAGGGCTTCTATAATATTAGCCTCTGCTGACGGAACAAATGATAGACCTATGCTCAGCAGAGAAACTTCTGTAAAGTCAAGTTTATATTTTGATAAATTAATTAAAGCATCATCAGAGTCATTTATTTTATTTGCATTTGCTTCATCTAACAGGTCCTACCTGCACCAAAGCTTTCTATTGCATATGAGGTTTCTTTAACTGTTCGTTTGTTATACTGAATTGTTGTCCATTGCTGTTTATTCTTGTTCTGCTGCATCCTCTCATTGAATGAGGTATTTTTAGAGGAAGCTGTAAACTGATTTTTTGTTGAAAAAAGCATTAGGCTCTTGATTACCTCTACATGATTCTGCTATATTGCCCACATTACAGCCTACTTGTTCAGAAACTAAAAAGCAATCTAATTCTGAAACTCCTGAGCCCACTGTAACATAATTAACATTATTATTATCAGATGCAATACTGCTCTCATAAGTTCCTTGACGTATATTAGAGTACTACAAAAAATTCATAAGCTAAAGAGAGGGGGAGATATAGTTAATAAAACTGAGCTATGCGAATATAAGAGAATTAATTATTTTAGGGCTGATAGGATTTCCTGGTTTAAATAATATAAACAGCCTTAAACCTGTTTTGAAAGAGAAAAATAGCTATGTTTAGTTTATACATGTGTATATATATATATATATATATATATATATATATATATATATATATATATATTTTTTTTTTTTATGTATATATATTGTATTATATATGTTATACTTTATTATAATTGATTTATATCAACTGAGTTTTGTTATTTTTAATCCAGGGCTGCTGCAATATAATTATGTACTTTATTGAATAATTAGTCATATAAGATTATGAAATGTACTGATTGGATGTGTTTTATTTAAAAATTTTTAAAAATGCCCCGGGATTCATGAACCTTGCGCCAGGCGCCCGCATAGCGTCGGCGTTATAAAGCCAAATATGGCCACCAAGCGATTCAGGTATGAACCAATCCCACGTGCACTACCGGCGTGCGCCGGACCTGCGCCGCCCCCGGCGTAGGTATGCTAAACACACTGTGTGCGGTATTGCACCATGCAAATGAAGGCAAATAGCGATCCACGAAGTGGCGCAGGCGTAGCGTAAGGGCACGGCAATGTAAACCAAAAAAAAACGGTTTACATTTACCCAAACATGACCAAGGGGTAATGGAAGGCTGTCAACGTCAGGTATCATACAGGTGCAATATGCCAATGGCGAAAGGCACCGAGAATGTCCAAAGAAAACATGCACAAAATGTAAATAATGACATAAATGGTATGTATGCAGAAACCACAGCAGACCCCCAGACATGTGCACAGAAGGTGCAAAACAATGAAATAATATGACAATGTCCTAAAAGAGCAGTATAATACACATCAGCTGCACAGCCACCACACACCATAGTATGTATGGAAAGCCTCAACCCCAGCGCAAGGGTTGTCAAGCAGTGGCGGCAGTGTTCGGCGCCGTAACCATGTATTAGCAGTCAATGCCATGCAAATGAGGCAGATAATAGTGAATCGCAAAACCGCCGCCGGTGTAAGGATGGAGCAAGCGGCAGCGGTATTACACCGAAGAGTGGCCTACACGGAATACATGTCAATCGCAGAGGGGTGTGCCACTGTAGGAGGAAGCACATTGGAGGCCAGCAAACATGGGCTGTACAATGCACATCACAGCAGCAGGACTGGCGTGTGAGGAAATAGATGCGCTGAGAGTACATAATGCGCGCACAGATGCATGTGCACGAGGATGACTACGTTCCCCAACCCAGTCATGTGACGGCCTCCCCGTCAACAACCACGGATATAGGAAGGTAATGCGGAGAATATGAGGAAATGCGGAAGCAGTGTAATTGGAGCCGTAATGAGCAATCAACACCAATCAATCCAGGAAGGGCAAACGGCGGCAGCTGACAACTCTGCATGCAGACTCCCGCAAAATGGGAAAGGGGAGGCATAGGAATGCAAAGATAGTAGGGGATGTAGCAGAAATGCAAAGAGCAAAGAACCGAAATAGCACAGCCAAGTACAGAGGTAGCATAACGGCGGCAGACAAAATGCATCATATGCCATGTGCCTGCAGGATGCACTGCAGGCAATAGTAGGTGCAACGTGCAGAAACAGTAAGGTAAGATGCAAAGCTAAGCCAATGCAGGCAAGTGTAATGTAACACTAAAGGCAATAGCGTTGCAGTTGCAACGGTAAAACACGGAAGATAATCCACAGATACGGCCGCACAGACACACCCAATGACATCACCGGGTATACAGCACAACAGTATAAAGTGTGAATGCACACAACACACAGCGCGATTTCCCAAACGCCGCACCGTAGGGTGTAAACACACAGGGAACTTTTAATATGTATATGTTGGGTGCCGTGGCCGTGATGCATCGGTATGTGTCAGAGACAGGCGGAGTTGCGGAGGAGGGTGCCGACAACTACCGTAGGCCTCAGAGGAGAAGGAGAGTGTTCAGACCAAGGGTGACCTACCAGGGGCTGCAAGACCTGGAGATAGTAGAGCGCTACAGGGTGGACAGGGACACGTTACAGCAAATAGTGGAGCTGTGCCGCCACGCCTGAGAACAAGAGACAACAGAGGGGAGCCCATCCCAGTGGACACAAAGGTATGTGTGAGCTTGCGAATACTGGCTACAGGTACCTTTCAAAGGCCAACCGGGGATATAATGGGCATCTCACAGGCATCAGCATCCAGGGTACTACACCAGTTCCTGGATGCCATGTTATGACATGCCCATGAGTATATAAACTTCCCCAGATCTCAGGAGGAGTTGGCTAGCAATATGCGCCACTTCCACCGTGTGGCACAATACCCGGAGGTACTGGGTGCGATAGACTGTGCACACATAGAAATCAAGTCACCACCTGGGGAGCAGGGTAGACGCTACATAAACCGCAAGGGATACCCCTCCATCAATTGCCAGGTCGTGTGCAATGCGCAGGGCATTATCATGGATGTGTGTGCTGGCAGCCCTGGAAGCTACCACGACTCCCATATCTGGCATGCCTCACAGCTGTATCAGGTATTCGCCAGGGGGGACATCACACAAGGTCACCTTGTTGGGGATGCTGGCTATGCACTGGAGCCGTGGATGATGACACCCATCAGAAATGCACACACACACATGCAAGAACGCCATAATGAGGCACACGCACAAACCAGAATAATCATATGTGTTTGGGATGTTGAAATCACGGTTCCGGTGCTTGGATACATCCGGTGGAGCCTTGCAGTACTCTCCAGGCACATGTGCCCACATATTCATAGTATGTTGTATGCTACACAATATGATTCTGCGGAAACAGCTGCTGCAGGGACATAATGGTGTAGGGCCACCAAGCCCGCCACAACTGCCAAGGCAAGCACAGGCACAGGGCGTTCAGCGCCATGAACACACTGTGCCAGCCCCAGTAGGTAGACGGAGGCGTACCCAATATGCCTATGCCTTGGCAAAGAGGGAACGTATAGCACATACTCTGACAGCGTAGGCCCCATGGACTGACACCTCCCTACCTGCACACACAGTGAAATGGACGCCACACAAACATGTCCGCCCGTAATGTGTACCGTATGGGCGGACGTATGTGTGACTCCAACATAGGCACCACCCAAACACTGCACACCCAATAGCCAGCGGAGCATGGAACGCCAACACCTCAACCGCACGCCGGTCCTACAGCAGACGGCGTAGCCGTATGCTGCCACTTTCGGCGCAAGTCGACCACATATGTACTTATGTGCATACACAGATACGGAGATAGATATCATCACACACGTAGAAATATATGTACACATACACAGATATAAAGTACAACAGGTAAATATGGAATCCCAGGGATGCAAGTTTACAGAGAAGTAATTTGCGAAATCTCCACATAGTAAACATAGTGAACGACAACCCGATCATCCGGGAGGGTGGGCAGAGCAGGGAACGCCAGCCATGGAAATGTCAACCTGCATCAATGCATATCCGCGGGTCGGGATGATCGCCAGGCCACGGTACAGTAACAGGACATGTGCGTGTCATATTCATAGGATATGAGTGCGGAGGTACACACCGCCGCCCGATGCGTAAACGTAGGTACTGTGTGCAACCGTCTGTGCGCTAGCGGCAATATGTGTATGTGTGAGGTGAGGTTGTCGTGTGTTCCGCTGTGTGTGTGTAATGTGTGTGCCACTGTAAAATGTGTATGTAGGTGACATGTCACAGGCGGAGTGGAATAACATGCGTAGGCATACAGTACAGGAACCACAGGCGTATGTACAGCAGTACCCACAAAGTACTACTGAGAGCTCCTCAGTGGCTAGGCGCGTGGCGACGTAAAACGATGCAAAGCGGAAATGTCCCAGAATGTACCACAGGACCATAGCCAACAGGAGATGCAAAGGACGCATGTACAAACCATGCCCGTATGTATGGCGGCCATATGGTAGACTCAACACGATACGTCGGCAACGTTACACAGCATCAGGCATGTACGGCGAAAATACGCATGTGCTATCCTGGCACCGATCGTGGCCACGTACCGTCCCGTAAATACCGCTGTGTGTTCCACGACTGTTAATTAAGCAAGCGCCACACGAATAGGAGGCAACCGGTAGCATACAGGCCGTCCCAAGTACAGGACCACAATCACCGTAACTACCCGTGACAAAATGCCAATGGATAGTAGGCACGCGTCTGAACATCCGCAGATATATAACCGATGTGAAGGAGGAATACATGCAGGAAGCACACATGCAGGCGATACCGACACCACGACATCAACAAAACAAACACTCCCAGAACAACAGACAGGTAACCTGCAGCTCCCCAAGCAGGGATGGAGCACACACACAAGCATACCGTGTATGTATTAATGCAAGGCCCACACCCCGTACCCGTCACCCACATCCGCAGATATACCCCATCGCACATATCAAAGGGATACCAGCTGAAACCGTAGCAAAACATACAGGCAGTCAATGACAGCGGCATACCCGCAACAACCTGCGTGGGAAACACTAGCAGCAGCTGATGCATCTCTGCATCCGTTGTGTACAGGAATATAACAGCTATGTTACACATCCGAATGCACAATGCCATCGACAGACGCCGCCAGGACACGGACACCCACATGTCGAACAAAATACCATACCCAACACACACAATCCACGGCTAACACCACAGCGAAATGTACCTGACACCACACATAGCGGATGCAGTCACACAAACATGATACAATACATAGCATCCCCACGAAGGTAGTGCAAATAACCAACGCCCACACGAGGAATGAACCATGGCCTACTACCGACGCGTAACGTATGAATAGAGGGGGTGCACCGCTGATATGCGCATAAGTACACACCGATGAACAGCTATTGGCGTGATGAACCCACATGCCTCAGGTGACGACGGATATAAGGAAGACTCCCCGGATATTCAAACCATATGTTCATACCGAACAAATACTGAAGACAACACTAAGCGTGTATTAAGCAAGTAGCGAGGAATACGGAACAAAAGACCCGAAAGGTATGTCGAACCCACGTGATGTACTGGTGTCTAACGCATGATACGTATGACGAATCTGCACTGTATGTGAACGGTGTGTGTAGGTAAAGATACCTGTCCATCAGGCAGAGAGTGGTAAAGGTGGTTATGTAGTGCTAAGCCGCGGAGCATACCAACGACTGTGGACAACGTGTGCACAGCAGTGGGACAACATGTACACAGCCGGGATAACTCAAGGTCCGCCATAGGGATTTCAAACACAGAACAATGCCACCACCCACGCTGATGCTGGCAGTGGATATTCAACAATGAAGTGCCACAGCAGGGGATAGGACATGTATGTATAGTGTCACAGCACACATGTGTATGGGCATATACCGTCGATGTCATACGGAATGTGCGCACGACGTGCACGTATGCCTCGCAGTAGGGGTGACTATGTCAAGTATGTGTAATGCAAAGCTGTCATGATGGATACGTTCAGAAATTATAGACAGTATCACAGGCATAGCATGCATGATGGAGGGATGGCCTAATGTTATGTACATAAACAGGATATGTATGGCCTGCACATATGGGACAGAGTAGTAGCAGAATAGGTACCCGAAATGGAGGGAACAGCAAGTAACCATGTCCAAACGTTCTGTAGCAGGTGCAATGTGTGCAACAATGACGTCCGGCAGGGCCGTGTGTAAACACATGTGCAATGTACACAGTAGTGTCACCCCCCCCATGGTAGTGTCCACTGAACAGCAGAGGTGGATGTCAACTGTATGTTTATACAGTACTTCCGCTGTGGTGGTACCATGGGTCTGTGTCACCCTACCAGCAAGGGAACTATCACATGACCAGTGACACAGTGTGTCCCTGTGGGATGTGCACAGGACCTATGTCCCACAGCACGGTGTGTGTCCAGTCTGCGGAGGTCACACAGACGCCCAGGCTGAGCAATGTGGTATGTATGCACACATGCAGGAGTGCTCCATTCACCCTGCCCACTGCAAACGCCATGTAGGAGTACTACATGCATCAGTAATGTGGAGAACATGGCCCATGGCATAGTAGATGACACCCCTGTGTAAGTGGTATGCAGGTGAGTACAGATATGTTTCACGACTGTCATTTGCATATGTAAACTGTCTGAGCCGGGTAGACATCACGGCATGACTATACTGTGACATGTAAAGTTGTATCCGTTGTGTAAGGTACACCACACATGTGTTATTGTAACACTGCCCGCGTGTACATGTGTGTATGGCACAGGTACAAGGGCACACAATGTACCAGCAAGACATACAGTCCAGAAATGTGTGGCCCTGCACATGTGTACCCACGCCACAGTGGAATATGGCAACCACAGCACCATGTGGGGCATGTGTGTGTACAGCAAACATGTACAATGTGATATGCATGTATAGGGACAGTATCCATGTGATACACAGTGCATGACTGTCACTATGCAAAGGTGATGTGTATGCACTATGTGTGATGTAACTGATGCAATGACATCTACATGATATAACTGCCACACCGACACCTGTATGGTTGTTAGCAGTATGAGTAGGTTGAGCTAGAATGCTGCCAGGTATGTAGATGTGGTATATGTAGGCATGGACAGTACTCTGTGACAGCATGTAGTGTATGTAAGCAAATAGTGAGCATGAGGGGCCACATGACTGAGGACTGTGCAATGTCACATGTACCTGACATGTTGTAGGTAGCATGATATGCCTGCACCACTGTGTGACCTGTACAGGAGTCACATGGCGTAACATCCTGAGACATAGGGTACGATGTGATGCTGGATGCGTACATTGGCAATACCAGAATGTGTAATGGCGCTGAAGGGCAAAGAGGGGATAATGTCTGATTTGTTACCCTCTGTACCACACCAACCACCCATGCAATGGTATGACAGGTGGCCAGCATGTGGATGTGGTGTGCTGTGGCGCACAGAAGCCCAACAAGGGTGCCAGTAAAGGCATGGAGGTTGTCAATGAGTGTGTGAAGCATGTATGTGAGGATGTGGCCCAGTGCCATACTGAATGGCCCAGTCATGGGTGTACAAATGCAGCCCCATATGTGCAATGCAGTACCACCCATGTGTAGTGTGATAGATGTGGTAGTGTGGTGGTCAGGGTACACAACGTCCATGAACAGGCTAGCAGTCAATTCAGTGTGCTGCTGCAGAGACATATAACAGCCAGGTTGGCGGGATACAACAACTACGGAGATCGGAGGTGACATTGGGACCGTGTCCTAGGACATAACGTGTGCATGGCGGTACCATGTATGTGTCCACAGGGTTAATACAATGTCCAGCCATGGATTGGAACCCTGTAGTGAGTGAGAGTGTGTATTGTTGGTAGGTACCCCATTGGCAGGCACGATGCCAGCAACATCTGTGTTGGCAATGCCTGCATGAGTGTTGTATGCTGCATTGAATGTGGATGTAACCAAACAGCAGAGACATACCACCACACTGCGTGAGGGCCCACACTGCAATGTATGGCAGTCATGTGTAGGTAGCTAGCTGTGGAGTATGTGATGCACCATGAGGACCCACCATGACTGTCAAGTGACGCACCACGCACATGTGAACATAACTACCGTGCAACAGCCTGCACATGTGCTCATACAGCACATGTGCATGGAACAGGAATACCACTGTGGCGTCTGTGAAAAGGCCAGTACCAGCATGTCTCTGTGTGGAACAGCATGGTCCCTACCAGTGCGTAAATGTAGCGGAAGTGGACTGTGATATGTGTTGGCATAGTCACGTATACTGTCCATCGTACGGGGTGCCATGCCATTAACTACCTCCATCAGCGGACGTCAGTAGTACCGGCTGTAGAGCGCATGTACCATGCATGCTGCGATGGTCGTGTGTCTAGGGCGTGGCTAGCAGGGCTGTGAAGCATGGATGTTCAGCAAACAGAGGGGGGATGTCTGTAGGTATAGCACACAGACACATGGAGGTATGGTGCATGCCGAGGGTAGTGTAGGTATGGTATGTGTCGTGTAATGTGTCACCCAGCTATGCGTACTGCATGGCCAAGCATGTGTGGGTACATGGGAGTCCATACTAGGGAAGTGCGTGTTGCTGTCAGTACATGGCAGTAGCAACTGTCCCAGGTGCAATGTACAGTATGACAACATGGCCAGCATGTAACCTGTGGTGTACAGTGTATTCACCATCGCGTGTCACAATGTGTGTAGTGGTCACGAACATGGGTATCTGAACATGGATTACCTATGATGCAATGTGTCACGGGAATATACAGTATGTGTGTAAATCACTGTGTGGTGTGGGAACCACCCACCCGTGTGTGTTGCAGTCCAGGTATGTGCCTGGGAGGTATGATCTGTGTACAATCTGGACTGGCAGGTGTGCTGTGTAGGGCATGGAGGCAGGTCACAGGCACCGCAGATAAATGACATGCGTGCCGTACTGTGTGTGCAGTGCTTGTGTACAGCACAGTGGAGGGTGTAAGCATTGTCACACATCACTGCATGCTGTGCCTGCCTGTGACAGCCCTGCTGGAGACAGACATGTGACACTGCTGCACAGGCAGCATAGCATGTGAAGATGTACATGTGGGCTGCACACCCTAGGCAGATGTCCGCAGGTCATGTGTGCCACGGTAGTGTGGTTGACCACGACTGTCAGACTGGACAAACACCACATGCCTGCATAAGTACAGTATGACCATAGTCAACATTTCCAGTGACAGAGTAGGCCAATGTACAGTATCCCTGCGTGCAGACCACTGGCTACTGGACACCAGGCTAGACACACACCTGGAGGGTTAATTCACCATTGAGCCATCACATGTCCCAGTCCATGTGGCCTGTACAATGTCATCACAGGGTGGTCACAATAGCAGGTGGCAAGGCAGACACGGTGTACCAGGTGATGTGTCATGCGTGCATATGTTGAGTAGCACAGCCGTTCACATGTCCGCAACATACTGGTGCACGATGTATACTGTTACATGATGTGTGGAACAGCACTGTCACCCACCACAGGGCCATCTGACACAGGTGTGTTGTGACAGGCGTAACCCATGTTTGCACAGGATACACACTGCTGTTGTAGGCAGCCATGCTGGTGGCTACCAGTGGTACATGCAGTGGTCATACAGACATACCGCACACAGTGTTCATGCAGGAATGTCCATTGTCGTGGACGATGTGTTGCTATGTGAAGGTAGGTGTGTGTTGTGAATGTTACACATCCAGATGACACCATCTGGCGCAGTCATGGTCGTCAACACCATCACACACATCCACAGCAGTCAGAACCCAGTCGTGAGAATGTGTGTCAGTCACCCTCGTACTGTGTGACATATGTGCACATGGCGGAACACCTCCCACTGTCATCTAGGATGGCTACATGATGGCTGGAATGTGCTGTGGAAATGTACAATGCTGGTAGCCCAATGAAGTACCTGGAATCACACACAGTACGCTATGGCAGCCATGTAAACCATGCACAACAATGACCACCCAACAGACACAAACAATGCGTTGACACGTGGAACATGTGCACATGACAACCCCAATGAGGTATGTTGCACATATTGATGTACAATTGTCATCTATGGCCATAGCATGGATGCAGACACACATACCCACAGGTAGTACCACGTGATGTAGGTAGGGGGGCATTGCCCGTGTACATGTGACAGTAGCTGTACAGCCACATGTCCTGCATAGCCGTCATGTAGGGGTAGCAGTGGCATGTGACCGCTGGACATGCCCGTACAATTGACCATGTCCCACAGGAGATGTGTTATGTGTGTACCACATGTGATGTGCCGACAACAAGCTGTGGCGTTTACGGCTGCTGGTGTACCTGTGTGACATTGTCTGTGATGGGTGCAAAGGCATATAGTATCGTATTGCATGCCCACAAGCCCCACATAGGTGCATAGCCTGAACATACAATACAAGGAGGGTGTGGGATGATAGCAACCCACAGGAGGAGATGGGTACGGGCGGCAGCCCACAACCACATGTGCGGGTACGGTGTTCACGTCCACGACACATGAGCATCTGAGAGGCTAGCGTTACAGCTGTACAGGGTTGCATGCATATATGTTCAGCAACATCCCTGTGTGTCCCACCACTGGCCCGTGGACCGATGGACACCAACCAAATGTGCAGATATGATATGTGCACAGCACATCACAGATGCCTACTGTAGAACAGGCTTACTGTGTAGACATGTGCACAGTACGTCTGCGCCAGCTGCAGTCAAACACGTTATGTGCTGAACCACACCAATAGTCCAGGCCATGCCACAGATGGACGTGCATGCATCTGTGTATGTATGGCTGTGAATGTCTCCGGCATAGCAGTATAGCTGTGTCACTGTTGTGAACAACAATATGAATGGGTTGTATGTGTGAGGGGTGCGTCATATGTGTATGGTCAGATTGACGATACCAGCAGTGACCCTGCTATGTGAACATCCCTGTCCCCATACATGGATACCTATGCTGTGCCCAACACCACATTCACAGAGGGAGGGATGGCGGTGTGCAGTGCAGCAGCAGACATGGGGTGGCAGCAGGCACTGGATGTACACATATGTGGTGCCCACATCAGTGCAGGCAACCATCCATGTGCACGGGATAGCGGTGTGTGTCCACATACAGCACTGTGTTGATCAATATCCCAGCACATAGCACCTGCCAGGGTTACAGTGTATGCATGGATGTGTGATACCTGCATGCACCAGACACACCCTCAGCAAGCAGCGTGCAGCCTACCTCGCTTGAGGCCAGTGTCCACACCATGGTGATAGACATGTTGAATGTCCATATACACATAGCAATGACATATGGAATGGACAGCCACCCTGTCAATATCGTCAACCCCAGGTGGATCACAACCCAGTGCCATGTATGTGGCATACCCTGCCATACCATGCAGCCCTGCCCAGCAAGGCTGCATGAGCTATCACAGTCCTACATGGTGCAATGGACAAAAGGCACTCTCACTATCAACCATACACAGCAGTAATGTGGCGGTGATGCACCCTGTGGTGTTCCAGGTGCTGTGTGTTGCTCTGGACAATGTGCGTGTGTACATGCTATGCATGGCCTTTCCTGCTAATGTGTCATGGTTACACATTGTCCTATGTCTATCACATGTGCAACACAGGTGAGCTGTGGCAAGTTGTCCAACACCCGTACAGTGCTGTGTGGATGTACATGGCACAACACATGCATGTGCAGGTGTCCATGTGTATGTGTACAGTGCCACTGCTGACGTTCACAATGGCTATGGGCGTGATGTTTACTGACATATACACAGCGTCCAGGTGAACAGTAGCACCGACGTCACATGGGGACCCATGCCAAGTGATATGGACACAGGTGCAGCCAGGTACACATGTCCACAGCAGGCTAACATCTACATGGTGTGTGTACAGTGTGATGGGGTGGCACACAGATATGATGTGACACCCACTGCTGAATGGTGTGAAGCCAACACATCGGCTGTGTCACTGCCACGATGACTTTCACAGAATACTGTGCAGATGTTGTACATGTCATAGCAATGTATTTCCAACAGTATGCCAGCACAGCAGTGTAAATGTGACCTGCCACCATCATTATGTCTTACAGATAATGCCACGTTCCCGGCTTCCCGCATTCAGCCGTCAGGAGGATGAGGTGATTATACCATACCTCCATTCAAACCACAACATCCTATTTAGTCATGTGCCACACCAGGCCCAGCAACGAGAGGAGATGTGGCAGGAGATGTGCAGGAGGGTGAACAGCCTGGGCGGATACAACCGCAATTACCAACAGATCCGCAGGCACTGCACAGACCTGATCCGGCATGCAAGACAGCGTGCCGCTGCAATCGCCAGACATCAACGTGGGACAGGTGGTGGGCCACCAACCCAGCCCCCACTCACAGCCACGGAGGAGCTCCTGGCCAGTCTGGGGACACCCACGGAACAACACGCAGAAACTCTTGCGTCCATCGTGGAGGTGGGTGTCTCCCAAACTATGAGCTCGGAGCTGCCTGGTAAGTCAGTGTTGCATGTTTGTATGATAAGCGACGTGGGAGTGGGTGTCATAGTACAACACATAATATAGCAACACATGCCAGGTATATGGCCACACAAGATGCATACTACAGTATGCTATGTTGTGTTACCAGACATGTGCATAGCACATGCTAACTCACAGATGCATGATGTGACATGCACAGTGCTGACTGTGGCGATAGTAATGGATAATGTGTATACCTTTGTGTCATCCCTTTACAGGTATGTCTGGCGTGTCGCAAAGACAAGGGTCTGTCGCAGGTAAGTCTGTTGCTAGTCAAAGGCATGATATGGTGTATTGATATTCCCCATGTGTCCAGGCATGACATGCACACCTGTGTGTGCCCCAGTCACGGTATACAGGTTGCACCACCCGACACACACACCACCCATGTACAGTAGATACAACCGTTAGCGTAGAGTGGCATGACACCACACAACCTATTGGTGTGTTACGTGCAGTCAGCTATGCATACAATGGTGTCGGTGTTCCACAATGGCTGCATGTGTAGTATGCATTGGTATGCCTCTGCAGTATGCACACAGTACCACATAGTGAGCTGTGATCTGGCCAGAGCACAGGTGTTACCAATGTGACCTATGCCCCTGCATCAGATGCACACGTTGTGACATGGCACATACCATGTCCCATGCACGTGGATGTCTGTCTGCAACATTTTCACACCATGACATGACCTATGCACGACATAGCAGACATCCACACTGTCTGCATATCCGTAGGGAATGTGACACCTTAGACTAGTATGGTTGTATGTGACATGGGCCACCACAGGGCCGTGTGCACGATGTCCACCACACACAATTGTCAATGACCCAGACAGACAAGGCCATGGGCGATACCTACAGGCATGTTGCCACACAGTACATCCACAGTGGGTATTCACTGTTGCACCCTGTACACACATAGTGGGCTCATCACTGTAGTGGACCCCCTGGACATCTGATGTGATACACCAGTGACATGGAATGCCTGTCCACAGCTACTACAGGTGCCACCAATGTCCACCATATATGTGCTGCTGAGCAGCTGAACTGACTTTCAGACATGGCAATGTAATGCGTCCAGGTCACGCATCGCACAGAAACATACCTGTGTCCTGCTACTGTGCAGTGGCACAGTGCCCGCACTCCACACTGTACAGCTATGTATACAGCTCACACCAACCGCACCTGCACAGACATCCCTGTTACCCATACATTGTATCTGTAGACTGTACACATAACACTGCACTGTGACAGCTGTTGTGATGTGGTGCATGTGGTGGGACACCATTGTCACATGTCCACATGATACCGCACATGTTTGCAGTGTACATGACATAGTGTCGGCAGCCATGTGTACTGTCAACTCGCCCGTGGCCACACGGTGTATCACGGTGATGCATGCAAACTACCATGAATGTGTGTACTGCATGCCTACTAAAAGACACCTGCCTGTTGTAGTGTACCCACCAGGGCAGTGTGCATACTGCCACTATGAATGTCTGGTCTGCATTCACTGGTCTGTGCTGTGGGAATGCTGCATGCCACCTGCAATATCACATGCATGATGTGTCTGTGTGTGTGTGTGTGTGTGTGTGTGTGTGTGTGTGTGTGTGTGTGTGTGTGTGTGTGTGCATGTCTGTATTGTAACGGACGGTATGTCTTTGTATTGACAGGTGCTGTAGGTGAGTTGCCCTCCTGCGGTCCATCTGATGCTAGTGTCCACACAGATACTAGTGGTGATGACCATGTGCATGAGGCACAGGCAGGGTCGTCACAGGCAGACACTGTGCCATTGGAGAACATCACACTTACGTCCCCTTCATCCCTGCACACGGTTCAGATGCCGACACATACCCCAACACCATTGCCCATGGATGACGGTCAGTCAGCGTCTGTTGGCACCGAGCAGGAATGTGTGGTGGCTGCAGAAGGTGTGGGTACACACGATGTTGCCAGTGTAATGACTGGTGCAGTGCCACACAGGCATGTGGCAGGTGCTGCTCGTAGGGGAGCACCGCTAGACATACACCTGCCGTACAGGGTGCAGCAGCTGGTATAACCAGACGCATGTTCCAGACTGTAATGGCGGCGCAGGCACGTGCCGAACGGCAGAACCAGGAAGGGCAGAGGCTGCAGAGGTCTGCAATCCGTTCCTTGAATGACAACATCCAGTCATTGGCGAATGCCCAACAGCATCTTGCCGATGTTCTGGATAGGAGATTGGGTGAGATGGCTGGGATCCTCGACCGAGGCATGGCCATCCGTGAGCGTGAGCTGTCCGTGCTGGAACACATGGTAGGGGTGAGGCATAGGGCACGTGGGTGTGGGCCAGTAACACCAACAGGTGCAGGTCAGCGTGTGCGTGCCACCTCCCATGCCCACCCACACAGTGCTGGTAGCAGCAGCAGTGCAGCTGCTACTACACCAACCACACCAGGACACAGCAGGCCACGTGGACGTGGCCCTGGACGGCCCCGGCGTGGGCACGTTTCCAGCGGACATGTGACATCGGAGAGTGGACAGTCCGTACCTCCACCCGGTAGTGCCCGTGCGACCCCAGGCAGGCGCGGGTCACGTCGCCGCAGGCGGACACAGTGAGCCGTAACACCTGCACTGTACAGTCTGGGGCTGTCAAGCATACCCCGTGTAGGCATCACAGATGACTGAACCGTGTACACACAAACCCACACACAGCAAACACAACTGTAGGGCTCCACCACATCCACATGCAATCTACACAGTCATGCCCAGTCAATGCACAGGCCCTTACACACACACATGATGTCATCCATTGGTACAGCCCATGCCTGTGGCACACATCACCCTGTGCATATGATGAAGTCTCTGCCGCAGAACTGTGAGCTACACCATCGGTGCACGGTTATGCAAACATATTCTGATGCACAGGGTGGACAAGATAGTGAGAGGTGTATGTGATACCTGTGTCCGCATAGTACGTGATGTGTATGTTGTGGTGTGTGTGTATGGCTGGTGACAGGTGTGTATGTGATGTGGGTTGTGCACTGACATCATGCAGCAGACATACCATGTAGGGCAGGTGCAGCATTCATTGATCTGTGTACACAGTATGCGTGGTGGTTACATGTGTAGCACCATGTTGGTTCAGTTAACCCGTATGACAATGATGGTGTACTTGCATGTGCCTACTGGGAGCACTGTTATTAGTTCCCCACGTGTAGTCGTGGGGTACCCACAGGCATGTCTGGCAACATCAGCATAGCACAGGTACCCGCAACCGGCATGGACCCCTACATAGGTACATAGGCGCACATGTACATACCAGGCTATGTGCCCTACGACATGTGTAGACCTAGCATGACTGTGTGTGGCTGCTAACACCCCTTAGGATGGGGATGCCACATGCATCAGTCCCCAGTCCCTCGTCCAGCACTGACACACGGATGATGCCTGGCGCATAACTATGTTCACACATCCACACATCATGATTACTCCTGGACGAAGGCAGTCAGGGCCTTTCCTTAACATGGGCTGGCACTCCTCTCCGTGTTGTAGGGGGTCTCTGGCCGTTGACCCTGTTCCCCCAGCACATCCCACTCATCTTTGTGGTGAGGTGTCTGACAGTCGCTTCTGTGCCCGTGTTTGCCTGGAGCCTAGGAGGTGGAATATGCCCATGTCACCCAGGTCGGACATGGCCGTGTATGCCAGGCACAGATCAGCACAGAGCAGATGTGCTGGGAAGGTATACAGCCGGAGTCCCCTTGGTCGTGCAGCTTGTGACACATGTCCTAGCACCGTCATCCCCGCGTTGTGGAACGTTTGTGGTCCTTCCGAGTGCTGCAGGTGTCAGCTTCGGTACAGGCCAGATGTGCCATCGTACGCAGTCATTGCTCTGGTGTGTGATGTGTACAGGGGTACAATGAACACCCCTGATGTGGATGCGATTCCTTCCAGACCAGGTGGCCACAGTGGAATGTCTTCACACCCACATTGCCATTGTGTGTGTTGACAGAGGTTACCGACAGGTGTGGTACCCATTTCCATGTACATGTCCACCATTTTGAATGGCTTACCACCTACATGTTACATTGGGCCGAACATGTCCTTCACACTGGGTAGGTCTGCACCTTCTCTGGCATGTAACAGCAGGCCATGGCTCTGGCACCAGTTATCCATGTCTATGACGCCCTAGGTGGATGTCTGTGTCACATGGGGTGTTGGGTATGGTGGTGGTGTGTAGTCATCTGCATACCTTGTCTGCCACAATCCCCTATGATTGCATGCACATTGGAAGGTCGAATGCCGTATGGCAGGGGGCCCAGGACTGAGCCCTGTGGGCCTCCACTAGAGACCAGATATGAGTCTGACACGGCACCAGGAACACCAACCCTGTGTGGTGTGACCTCCAACCTTTCTGAGAGCCATCGGGTGACATATGTCCCCACATGTACGCTGGCAAGCCTTTCCATGAGTCCCATGTGGAGTGTACTCTGAATGCTCCCACCAGGTCATGGTACTGTGTGCAAACCCGCGTATCACCATCAATGGCCTTGGTGACCACTCCAGACAGGACGAGCAGGTTTGGGAGGCAGGATCCACCCTTGACTATGTTGTTGTGGGTATGTTCCGGTATTGGCTGTACACCGCTGTCTGTGTCCATGGGCACCTGTATGGACCTCACCACAGCTTTGCAGACAAGGCTTGTCAAGCTGATAGGGTGTGGCTGTCTACAGTCCAGAAGAGCACTACCCTGGCATAGTGGGACCACAGATGCCATATGCCATCCATCGGGGACATAGCCCATAGTAAGGCTAACATGACACAGTGGCCTCATGTGTGGGTCGAGGGCCTCAATGAGGATGGGTAGCACACAGCCAGGGACACCATCGTTGCCCATTGGTGCTGTGTCAACCGCCATAGAGATATGAGATCACTCCAGGCCATATGAGATGTTTTGGAGGCTACACTCTGGTGGGATGGATATCTCCCCTCTTGGGGGGGGGGTGGATGTATGCATGGAACATGTCCGCTGGTTTGTTGACAATGTCTGTGGGTGCAGTGACCGTTGTACCATTCTGGACCATTTCCAGCCATGTCTGTGCCCCCAACCATGTCCTTACCACAGTTAGGGAAGGCCCTATGGTTGTCTCATGTGCCCTCTGCAGTACCACTCCCACAAGCGGCCGTGGATGATTGTATGTGTGGCCGTATGGTGACGCCGGTATGAATGGGAGATGGTTTCCCTGGTACTGACATTGCTCTGTCATGTATTAGCTCCAACTGTTGATGTACAGCTTGTCAGTGGCTGGGGTCCACCACACCATGTGCCTACCTGTGGTGGACAAGGTCCTGATGTTATCATGTTCGCCTGGTGCAGACATGCATGGGGGTGCTCAGAGAAGGCATTCGTAAGGCGGTTGGCAGTGTGGTCTGTGTTCAACACTGGCATGGAGGACTTGTACAGTACCACACCGGTCGTATGATGTGTGTGGTTTGTTGTGGAGAGGTCATCACTGAGGTCCCCCATGCCAGTGTTGGGTGCAGGATGTGGATGACCAGTGGATCCACTATATGGTCTGGCATCACCATTGAGGGCTGTACATCCTGTGTGGGGCATATCCTCACCATGTGTGATGGGCAGAACTGTTAGACATCCCCCCCTAGTGTGTATGGTGCATGGCTGTTTAACAGTGGCCAGGTGTGAGAACACCTGGGACCGGTGGCGTAGGGTGTTGTGCCATGGGTAATGTTCCCAGTCTATGTATGGGTGGTTGATGTCACCCAATACGGTGCTGTTGTGAGAGCATGCACACTCACCAGTGTCCTCAGGACATCTGTGCAGGTATCCTGTGTTTGGGAGTGTGGTCTGTAGCATGCAACAAACTGTAGTCCAGTCCTACCCATGGTTAATTGCACCTAGATATTCCCCGCTGCAACGGCCATGTCTGTGGCATGGCCGGGTTGCTGTTGTGTGGCTGGACACACGACGGTCCACATTCTGCCACCCATGCCGTCGCACCATGTGTATGCATGTCTGCTCTGTGCCGAGTCTAAGTGTCTGAGCATGCCCAGTAGGCAGCTGTGTAGATAGACACACAGCACAGTGCACACCATGCCCGACTGCAGTT
The DNA here is from genome assembly GCF_019279795.1 of Protopterus annectens. Classification (NCBI taxonomy): domain Eukaryota; kingdom Metazoa; phylum Chordata; order Ceratodontiformes; family Protopteridae; genus Protopterus; species Protopterus annectens. The sequence continues at coordinate 891,569,989 of NC_056737.1, forward strand.
ATACCCCGGGTGCATGCCTGTATCCCCGCCATAGCGGCCACGTCTGTGGCATGGCCAGGTTGCTGTTGTGTGGCTGGACACACACGACGGTCCACATTCTGCCACCCATGCCGTCGCACCATGTGTATGCATGTCTGCTCTGTGCCGAGTCTAAGTGTCTGAGCATGCCCAGTAGGCAGCTGTGTAGATAGACACACAGCACAGTGCACACCGCGCCCGACTGCAGTTATACCCCGGGTGCATGCCTGTATCGCAACGGCCACGTCTGTGGCATGGCCAGGTTGCTGTTGTGTGGCTGGACACACACGACGGTCCACATTCCGCCACCCATGCCGTCGCACCATGTGTATGCATGTCTGCTCTGTGCCGCGTCTAAGTGTCTGAGCATGCCCAGTAAGCAGCTGTGTAGATAGACACACAGTACAGTGCACACCGCGCACGACTGCGTTGATACCCCGTGAGCATGTCTGTCTCCCCTTTGCAACCGCTAGGTGTGGGAGGCATGGCCAGTACACCCGCCGAGGTACACACGACAGTCGTCACCGATGTCTGCTACTATGCGTGTAGCCATGGCCAATGGCATCCTGCATAGATATGGTGACCATACAGGTGACACATGTGTGGCTGTCATGCCACATTGGTTGCCTACATCCTGCACGCTGGATGCCCTCTCATAGGGTGAACTGTCATGCGGTGCATCCCGTATTCCTGTCGTGATGTACTGATCAGTAGTTACTTGGTATTCCCGACTGCAGCACTAACGTGTTACTGTACGGCGACCTTGGGATGGTAACAGGCTGCGTGACTGCGCACTCTGACTTAATTCCCGATCGGGCGCATTGCCTCTGCAGATGATACCACCCACGTAGGGGTATGCCTCCTGACAGCGCTGTGCTCAGTAAACTCGGTAGCGTTCTGTAAATGCTTCATACTGTAGTGAGTTCATGTAGATAGGCGTAGGTTCGGCTCCCGGCCCTTCCGTGTGTGTGTGTGTGTGTGTGTGTGTGTGTGTGTGTGTGTGTGTGTGTGTTTCCAGCTGCCTCTGCGAATGAACATGCTTTTAGATGCGCAACACATACCTTGGCTATTGCCAGCTATTGTCTTGCGGGTGATGTCACCAGCCTAGAAGTATGCCTCTGACAGCGCTGTGCTCAGTAAACTCGGTAGCGCGTTCTGTAAATGCTTCATACTGTAGTGAGTTCATGTAGATAGGCGTAGGTTCGGCTCCCGGCCCTTCCGTGTGTGTGTGTGTGTGTGTGTGTGTGTGTGTGTGTGTGTGTGTGTGTGTGTGTGTGTGTGTGTGTGTGTGTTACCAGCTGCCTCTGCGAATGAACATGCTTTTAGACGCTTCGCAACACATACCTTGGCTATTGCCAGCTATTGTCTTGCGGGTGATGTCACCAGCCTAGAAGTATGCCTCTGACAGCGCTGTGCTCAGTAAACTCGGTAGCGCGTTCTGTAAATGCTTCATACTGTAGTGAGTTCATGTAGATAGGCGTAGGTTCGGCTCCCGGCCCTTCCGTGTGTGTGTGTGTGTGTGTGTGTGTGTGTGTGTGTGTGTGTTTCCAGCTGCCTCTGCGAATGAACATGCTTTTAGGGGCCTTGCAACACATACCTTGGCTATTGCCAGCTATTGTCTTGCGGGTGATGTCACCAGCCTAGAAGTATGCCTCTGACAGCGCTGTGCTCAGTAAACTCGGTAGCGCGTTCTGTAAATGCTTCATACTGTAGTGAGTTCATGTAGATAGGCGTAGGTTCGGCTCCCGGCCCTTGTGTGTGTGTGTGTGTGTGTGTGTGTGTGTGTGTGTGTGTTACCAGCTGCCTCTGCGAATGAACATGCTTTTAGACGCAACACATACCTTGGCTATTGCCAGCTATTGTCTTGCGGGTGATGTCACCAGCCTAGAAGTATGCCTCTGACAGCGCTGTGCTCAGTAAACTCGGTAGCGCGTTCTGTAAATGCTTCATACTGTAGTGAGTTCATGTAGATAGGCGTAGGTTCGGCTCCGGCCCTTCCGTGTGTGTGTGTGTGTTTCCAGCTGCCTCTGCGAATGAACATGCTTTTAGACGCTTCGCAACACATACCTTGGCTATTGCCAGCTATTGTCTTGCGGGTGATGTCACCAGCCTAGAAGTATGCCTCTGACAGCGCTGTGCTCAGTAAACTCGGTAGCGCGTTCTGTAAATGCTTCATACTGTAGTGAGTTCATGTAGATAGGCGTAGGTTCGGCTCCCGGCCCTTCCGTGTGTGTGTGTGTGTTTCCAGCTGCCTCTGCGGATGAACATGCTTTTAGACGCTTCAAAACACATACCTTGCCTACCAGCAGCCATTCCTGTACGGTTGTTGCCACCCACCTGTACATGTGCCTCTGCTGGTGCTGTACTCGGTGGTCCACGTAGCGCATACCATACCTGTGTTGTACGTTTGTGCGGTTGGGTATGTGGGGGTGTGGTCAATCATCATGCGTGCCACATGTGTGTGTGTGTGTCCAGGCTCCCAGCTGCATGGGTTCATACGGTATGGCTTTGAGGTTTACGCGGAACACCCATAACCTGGCGCCATCCTTGTGTTTGTGGATGGCGGGACGCAGCTCGTGTACTGCTTGTGTGCTTGTTCTGGTCGGCGACCTCCGTAGCGTGTTCTCCACGTGCACCCTACTATGGTGTGGTGGGGTGCTGCTGTGTACATTACACTCACGGGCCTGCCGGATGTGTCCGTCTGTATCTCTTTCTTTGTATATCTATGTACCTATGTTGTGGACGTACCGCTGCTCTACCATGGACAGCTGTCTTCCCCATGTATCGCATATTTGCACGGCTGACACATATAACTGTGTAGTGCGTTGCATATCCACACATTGTCCATGCACCGTCCGTATTCCAGAACACCTCATAGACATCTGCTGGATTACGTGGCAGACAGCTATCCTTGCTGTCCTGACACTGTACCCATACACGACATACACCTTGTGTGTACTTGCCTATTTATGGTGTGTGTATGTCTAACTGTGCTGTATGCATGGCCGTGTGTGTGTCCGCTATAGCCATGTGTGCAGCTGTCGCCACTATGGGTATCCTTGTGGACCGCTGTTACATGTGCACGTCTGCACATACCTGCAGACTGTACTACCCCTCCGACGGCAGCGGCCTTAGATCGGCCGCTGCCCTAGGCTGTGGGGCTACATGGCGCACGCCACCACAACACATGGTGCACCCATCTTGGTATACCTACGTGACACGCCTACTAGACAGGTGGCCCTACTAGATTGGCGCCCTGGGCAGCCGCAGGATTGGCGTATGCCTACGGCCGGCTATGGGCACATCACAAGGCATACGTCTACATTCGGTGTTTTACGGCGTCTAGATTATAACACCACAGGAGGGACCTCCTCAGCTATGCTGAAGAATGCGGATGTAGATAGATTAGTAGGTGGAGGGTTGGCCACACACCAGGGCTGACCGATGGATAACTGCTGAGGCATCTTTTGAGAGGCAGGTGGAGCAAACACCCGTAACGGGAATGTAGTGTAGATACAGATGTAGGGTTAACATACATTTGTCCACTCTGTCAGTTCTGTACCGTTGTATTACAGTGATATGCTATGCATATCTTCCATATACATTGTTAGGTCTTCGATTGTTGAGGATTCGACATAGTACAATATCATACTACGGAAAAACGGAAAAACTGCAAAACCGTGAAAAACAAACAAACCAGCAACCTGCGGCAAGAATAGTCCCCGTAGTTCGACACAACACAAGTCTTCTTAACGTTTAAACAGTTTATTAAAACATGCAACGTTTCGTTGCTTTCACAACTTCTTCAGAAAAAAGCAAATTCTAAACATGTTCACAATCAACAATGTGAGATTTAAGAACTCGTTAAAACTCACATTGTTGATTGTGAACATTTTTAGAATTTGCTTTTTTCTGAAGAAGCGAAACAACGTTGCATGTTTTAATAAACTGTTTAAACGTTAAGAACTCTGCCGCAGGTTGCTGGTTTGTTTGTTTTTCATAGTACAATATCATGTAATACGTGTGTTCATAGGATGCTTTCTGAGATGTTGACATGTGTGTGTGTCGTTAGCAGTGCGTCTGTGCTTTCTATGCTGTGGCTACATGTTCATTGTTCGCATAGAAAGTGACAAATGGAAGTGTAAGGGTGGATATTTAAAGCCTGGATGCTTCCATGTTATGTGTAAGTCTCCACGGGGCCTACGGGTGATAAGCGCATACATGTCTATGAAGAACCTTTGGATACCATATGTGACCTGTCGTGGACGAAATGTTTAAGTTGACTGTTCCATCTACCTATGTGTGACATGGTTTGTGGCCATAGGGTGCCAGCGAGTCTTTATTGTTGATTGGGTGTTTTCCATGGTCAATTGACATCAATCCTATTAATTCACTGAAGGATGTCTTTCATTGGTGGGAACGCCATAGTTTGACCATCGTATGTCTTTCCCAGCTGACGTTGATATTGTGCCATTGGTATGGTTCCACAGGTCACCCATCTGTTCCGCTGTATGGAAGCGTGTGATCCCCATTTATGTGCTGGCAGATTGAGTGCTGTGTACGCGGTATCTGCCCAGCGGTCTGGCTTTGTATGGGGAGTGTCTACTGTAGTCCCTATCTGTATTTCCTGGGTTATGCCTTGCAACAGCTGTGGGATTCCCCCAGGTTTGCAGCTATGGGTGCCATCTTGGCCGTGCGTTTGTCCATCCATGGGAACTGCCTACTGGACACTAGTATAGGGCTGTACACATTTCACAGCTGCATTCTGCATTTTCCGGTGGATGATTGGCATTATTAGTGCGGAGTAACGCATATGCCATGCCCACGTCCCTCACACGGGCGGGACAACGAATCATCTGCCAATCCACACGAGACCCATTTTTGCATACCCACGATCCCATGTCTGCAACCCTCGACAGTACCCATTGCACATCCTTCATGTGTGCGGGAATGGGATGTGAACGCACGTCTATGGACGCAGCAACCTGGGGAGTCCTATTCATATGTCCTGCATTTCATGGACACTTGTCATCACCCTTGAACACGCTTGTGGTGCATATATCTACCTGTGCCGTAGTCACGGCTGTCACCTCTTCTGGGTCACACGATCGCAGCCTGTTGCCAACACGTAAGGAGAAATTTTTGGGTCCTACAATGGACACCGATGTGCATATGTAAAGTGTAGAACATGTTGGACTGTGTCCATTCGGCCAGTGGGTTTGACTGCCGCTGTATGTTCCCCAGTCGCGGATGTCTGTTTGCCTACCCATATTATGTAGTGCTACGGAACCCGTGTCCTTCCACAATTAACCCATATGGTGTTACTGTAGTACTGCAGGTTGGCAACTGCTTTAAGTAATCCTCAGAGGTCCCATTGTGAACTATCCGCCACTGTATTGTCATTATAACACAGCCGGTACATGTAGAACCTATTTATTCATGAAAGGATGTTATTTATGGGTGGGAACGCCATAGTTTAACCATACTATGACCTTCCTAGTTGACGTTGTTGGTGTGCCATTAATATGTGTTCCACAGGTCGCCCGTATGTTCCGCGGAGTGGAAGCGGGTGATCCCCATATACTTGCTAGCAGCTTGGTTGCTGTGTACGCCGGGATTCGCACGGCAGGATAGATTTCTATGGGGTGTGTCTACTGTTGTTTCCATCTGTATTTCCTGTGTTATGCCTTACTACAGCTGTGTGATTCCACCAGGTTTGCTATTATGGGTGCCATCTTGTCCGTACGTTTGTCCATCCTTGGGAAATGCCTACTGGACACTGGTGTAGGGCTGTACCCATTTCACAGCTGCATGTAGCATTCTCCGGTGGATGATTGTCATTATTGGTGGGGGGTAAGGCATGTTCTGTACCCACATCCCTCCCACGGGGCGGGACAATGGATCATCTGCCAATCATCTCCAACACCCATTTCTGCATACCCACGATCCCATGGCTGCAACCCTCGACAGTACCCATTGCAAATCCTCCATGTGTGCTGGAATGGGATGTGGACGCACATCTGTGGACTCGACAATCTGTGGATTTCTGTGCATATGTCCCGCATTTCATGGACAGTTGTCATCAACCTTGAACACGCTGGCGGTGCATATATGTAGCTGTGCCGTAGTCACGGCTGTAGTTCATCTTGGTCTTCTGCTCGCACCCGGTTGGCGTTGCAAAAGGATAATTTTTGGGTCCTACAATGGACACAAATGTGCATATGTAAAATGTAGAACATGTTGGACTGTGTCCATCTGGCCAGTGGTTGTGACCGCTGCTGTATGTTCCCCAATCGCGGATGTGTGTTTGAATACACATATTATGTTGTGCTACGAAACCCATGTTCTACTACGATTAACCCAAATGGTATTGATGTAATGCTGCAGGTTGGCAACTGCTTTAAGTAATCCTCAGAAGGCCCAGTAGGACATATACGCCACTGTATTGTCAATATAAAACAGCCAGAACATGTATACCCTATTTATTCATTGAAGGATGTTCGTTATATGCGGGAACGCTAGTGTTGAAACATCGTATGACCTTCCTAGTTGAAGTTGTTAGTGTGCCATTAGTATGTGTTCCACAGGTCGCCCATTTGTTCCGCAGTATGGAAGCGAGTGATCCTCATGTTGTTGCTGGCAGATCGAGTGCTGTGTACGCCGGTATTCGCACGGCGGTCTGACTTTGTATGGGGAGTGTCTACTGTAGTCCCTATCTGTATTTCCTGTGTTATGCCTTACTGCAGCTGTGTAATTCCACCAGGTTTCCAGTTATAGGTGCCATCTTGGTCGTACACTTGTCCATCCATGGGAATTGCCTACTGGACACTGATATAGGGCTGTACACATTTCACACCTGCTTTTAGCATTATCCAGTGGATGCTTTGCATCATTAGTGGGGAGTAAGGCACGTGCTATACCCACAGCCCTCCCACGGGGCGGGACAACGGATTATCTGCCAAACAACACCGAGCCCCATCTTTGCATACCCAGGATCCCATGGCTGCAACCCTCCACGGTACCCATTACACATCCGTCATGTGTGCGGGACTGGGATGTGGACGCACTTCTATGGACACGACAATCTGGGGATTTCTGTTCATATGTCCTGCATTTCATGGACAGTTATCATCAACCTTAAACACGCTGGTGGTGCATATGTCTAGCTGTGCCGTAGTCACGGCTGTCACTCTGTCTGGGTCGATCGCAGCTGGTCGATATTGCGAACGGAACAATTTTTGGAGTCCTACAATGGACACCGATGTGCATATGTAAAGTGTAGAACGTGTTGGACTGTCACCATCTGGCCAGTGGTTTTGACTGCCGCTGTATGTTCCCCAATCGCGGATGTCTGTTTGACTACCCATATTATGTATTACTTGGCCTATCTATATCCACGTGCCAGTAAGCGGAAATACAGCAAACCTTGAGTCCTGCTCATCTTCATGAAAGACATTATTGAACATATATCGGCCAAAACAGACAATGACAAAAACGATACACTCCACAGTCAAAAGATACTGAGCTCTTTCACCCACTAACATGGGGCATCGTCGGAGTACGAAATACATTACATAGTCGTCCCTTATACACTTCCTTCAGAGTCAGTTTAAAGTCAATTAATCAATAAACCTGCTCATAGTTAAGTGGACAGTGCTCCAAGTCTTGATGATAACGTGACATATACAAATCAGTGTTGCATACATTACTTAATGGAAACAATAATACGACAACAATGTGTTAATATAAATACAATATTGGTCAATACAATCAGTATATTGAAACATAGTTGATAATTGTTGTGAGTAAACCTTAGAATGTAGTGTGTTGATCATGATATTGTATATCAATGTGTATAATTGTAGCATTACGATTCCAAAGCATGGAATCAATATGTACAATTTAAGCATATATTTTATAATTATGAATGTAAATGAGTCACAATGTTACATATGAATATGACTGTATTATAACTATATCAATATGAAATGGAATAAACTGTAGTTGTTTACATCTTGTTTTCAAGTGACAAATCTATGTCCATGCGTCATATATACGGGCCGTCGGACTGCTGTGTGTAGATGTATACATGTGAACCCCTCGTTTCATACCTTTCTTTGTTACTGTCTGTGGATTACCTGTGTACACACATCAATTACCATGCCATACCTTTCCACTGTACAGGTTCTGGCATGGTGTACGGCTGGTTGGCCCTTACTCTTGCTGTGTGTTACATTGACCAGTGTCTATCTGGCAATTCGCTGGCGTGTCATGTGTGACCTTCTTGCTACTTTAGGGACCTGATCCCATAATTGTGACGTGCTTCCACTGGCCATATATCTGTCTGTCGTCTGGGATCTGTGTGTAACCAGTCCTTTCAGGACACTTTCTATTGTTGTTCTTCTTTGGTTACATATATGAGTACTTTGGTATGTTGTGCTATTATTGTGTGTGGAGAATTTCTCCACGGGCCTCTGCTGACACTGGACATATATCCAGCTAGCCTAGCCCGGTCAACAAGTGTGAGCCAACTGAACGCAATTAAATGCACGGGGCACCTTCTGACAAGTGGGTCGGGTTACTGATGCATAACCGTCATCAATCCATACTACTAACACATACGTTATTCTATCCACAGTCTATGTTTGTCTCATCACATAGCGTGTGTTTCTCACTATTTCTAACGGTACTTTACATGGCATTGCCCGATTCCATACTTTCAGAGGCTAACATTTTTGAGACATGTCTGGTTGACGTGGAGGACACATCCTTAACCTTCCCTGCTTCGAGTGGATCACACACGCACACACTCGCATTTCCTAATTGTGGGTTACTGGCGCACATGCATATCCGTATTCTGTTTATATATGTTTACTGGGTCTGTGTGGTTACGTGGTGTGTGTTAGTTGTGACTATTCCGGTAACATATCTCTGATCCGGTTGACGGACGTGTGCAGAACGCACTTACACCTTTATACATGTAACAGTCTTTGCAGCATGGGCGCATTACGTGCGTTCACATGTATATGTTCTATAGTCGTAATTCAAAGCGGGACTGCATTCACGTTTGCGGTTACTGTGACCACTACCGTTAGCTGTTCGGTCTCATTAATATGCATACCCATGGTACTTAGCTACATTTACATATCCCCCCACCCCACCCCACCCCCGCACTCACGCACGTCACAGGCATCCATTCTCCTGCTGGGAAAGGTGCGGTACTACATGTTAAACATTCCTTATTCCCTCTCGCTCATGGCCCAGGATGCATATGTCGTGACCGCAGGGATGTTCAGATCACAGGTGCTTATATCCCCTACGCATACAGGCCTATGATTGTCAGGGTGTTCCTGTGGTGCTTTGGGTTTGGTCTTGTCCGCCCAGTGTACGGAACTGCCCTGACCGTGTACGAATGTTAGATGAGTCACATGGGCACGGTTTGTCCGTGTCTATGATACCATGTCGCCATTATTCATAACCGTGTGCGCTGATTGGCGGTGTACCCGTTGTAGATCTTGTTATACTAATTGCACTGCACACGGTCTGGTCAAACGGACCTATTTCCATTACTAACCCTCGGTATGTATAACCTGTGTCGCTATATTACATGGGTTTAACATTGCGTGGCGGCTTTCACTGAGCCACAGACATGTCCGTTGCTTAGTTTGGGCGGTTCCGCTCTGCTACACACATTTAACATGGCGGAACAGGTTGAACAACTCAGCAACGGGGACATCGGGCTCTCCGTCGCTGTTTAGTATTGAATCGCTATGTTGACTTTGTTTCACAGAGCGAGACAGTGTCGACATTGGTAACGGACATCTCGCGCGATGCGTCCGCACCGCGGGTGCCGTATGTCTGCGTTTGGGCGGCGGACAGGCATTATGCTGTGCCATTATGTCTGGGAATATATGGTTTCTTTCCATAGATGATATGGCATACTAGCAATGACCCGCGTCTGGGTGTGGGTACTGCTGTATTTACCCACGGCAAGAGTGGCCTTAGGTTAAGTGGTGCCCTAGGCAGAAGGACTCCATGGTGCCACCGCCACATCACCCGCTACCCCCCTCCTGGTCTACCTACACCAAATAAAGGCTGGAAAGGTGCCCCGAGTAGAGCAACGCCCTAGACGGCTGCCTAGTTGGCCTATGCCTAAGGCCGGCTATGTGTGTGGTCCCTCGGGCATCGGACTCGGGAACGCGCCACGTCTGCCGTGGGTATGTCCAGCATTACCCACATCCGGCCGTGGTTTATTGCTATGATGTTCCATGTGTACAGTGGTGCCGGTTACCATACATATGCCTTTCTCAAAAGCCGAATTCACACTTCTGAACACTACTGTGGTCTCCTTTAAGGCCCCTGAGCCAGTGGTAAACATTACTCAAACCGCTGAATCACGTACATATGCCTTCCACCAGCACCTACAGGACTGCATGGATCAGGCAATCCCATACAAAACTGAGACTCTTTGTACCAAAGCCAAGCATCCAGTCTGGTGGACCCCAGCCATGAACAAGCTCTACAACGACAGGAGGTAGCTACTACAAGATAGAGCGGAATACTTGTAAGGTAAGACACCCTTGCTCATTATATGTGAAGAACTACAAGCTGTCATGAAATCATCCAGGGGAAATTCAACAGAGAAATTAACAAGGACTCAACAGACAATCATAAGGCCTTCTTTAGCTATGTTGGACACCTGGGAGGACACTCCCAGATATGCTCAGACTGGGTTCAGAATGATGTGAAGATGACTGAACCTACACACATTGCCAACATACTGGCTGACAGGTTCGGTGCTAACTTCTCCCCCCCCCCACATGGAGAGATATCTATACCAGAGGATTGTAGATCCTGGAACATCTGTAACGCACAGGTGGGAAATGCTCTCTCCAAGGCAGTAAACACAGCATCCATGGGACCAGATGGTGTCCCAGCTGTGTACTCCATGAACTCAATGGGGAATTAAACCCACAGTTAGGACAGCTGTTTAATCTTAGCCTCACCTCAGGATACGTCGCCAAGTAGTGGCACAAGGCGACTGTAGTCACACTTCACAAGGATGGTGCCTCCACTGACCCTGGTAATTACCATCCCATTAGCTTGACAAGCCTTATCTGCAAAGCCATGGAGAAGGATCATAATGGAACTCATAGATAAAGACATAGGGGACTTGCATACTTTGGATCCAACCCAGTTTGGCTTGGTCAAAGGCAGATCATGCCTTTTAAACGTGTTTGACTTTTTAGGATCAGTCACCAAGGCCATTGATGAGGGTAAAGCAGTCCATACAGCCTACCTCAACCTGGCAAAGGCCTTCGACACAATACCCCCCTCAGGTATCATTGATAAACCCGTCAGCTTGAATGTAAATACATACATCGCCAGATGGGTTGCAAACTGGCTAAGTCACAGAACCCACACGGTCATAGTTGCTGGCGCCATGTCATACTCACAGCCGGTCACAGGTGGTGTCCCACGGGCCTCAGTCCTGGGTCCACTATTTTCAGCATCTACATTTCCAAAGTACAAGCAAACACAGGGGGGTTATGGCTGACAATGTTTGCAGATGACTGCAAACTGGGTGCCATAGTCGGACACACATCTGACACAGATATCCTTCAGAAGGGCCTCACAGATGTGGATAACTGGTGCCAGAGACATGGCCTACAGCTAAATGCCGGGAAATGCATAGTCATACCCTTCGGGAAGAACAAGGTTACCCCTAGCTACCATATAGGTGGCAATCCACTGAGCACAGAGGGAGTTACCAGGGATCTGGGGACCCGGGTTGTTGGTAACCGTTCATTTGACACACACGTTGCTAACATAGTTAGGTAGACCTTCAACATTGCCCACCTCATCATGAAGAGAGTCCCATCTAGACCAGAGAAGGCCATTGTCCCCTTGTACACATCACTCATTAGACCTATGATTGGGTACAATGCCCGTTCAGAATGTATCTGACCCGACACCTGCAGCAGCTGGAAAGGCCCCAACAGTTCATCGACAAACAGATGCAGGGTCTCAGGAATATGTGTTATGCTGACCGACTGAAAGGATTCCAGCTCTATTCAGTCGCATACCACTTGCCCAGAGGTGACCTGTGCCTGGCATACAAGGCCATGTCGAACCCAGATTTGATGACTATGCTTCACCTAAAGAATCTAGATCCCTCAGAACCACAAGGGCAGGTGACATACACCTTGACACTGTCATTAATAGAACGTGCTGGTGGGACAGATTCATCACCCAGACACTCACTATGCTGTGGAACAACATCCCAGTACATGTGAGGCCGAGCACCTCGCTGGCCTTGTGTTAGTATTTTGACAAGGATGTCTGAATTGATTTATTTAACTAACCTTCTAAATGAATATTTACTTTACCACATTGTGAATCTTTACATTTCATTGATATATTTTACATTAGTCATAATCATAAGGTTTATCTCTATATATTATGGTTCATTTATATTACTAGGTGTCTGTAGTTCTTTTAATATATTGGCACAATCTCTAGAACATATATATGTAGCTTAAACACTCAGACATTTGGAAAACATTATGTTGGTTCTTCTTTCATATATATACATATATTTTTATTTTTCTATGAAGAATGTACCTTTTGAAGCAATGTCTGATTTACTCACTGTGTGGAATCTGTAACCCAAGTAAAGTGTTTTTGCTTGTTTGCCTTTAAGGCATTTAATTAATACTTAGCACATCTAATTTACTGACCAATTAAGGGTTTTAAATGTAGTAGGTTGGACTGCATTGTATGTATTCTGAATAAGTCTGCTTATGAAGCAGACAAAAAGCGCTTCAATAAACTATGGTGACTGCATTTAATTCCTGGTGGGCTCTGAGTGGTCACTGACTGTGTCTACAGTACCTCATTTTTGCTTTGGACTTTCTCAGCTGGTTGTCTGTGTTTTTTGTATGGGGAATGTCAAGTGTAGTCCCTATGTGTATTACCTGTGTAATGCCTTACTGCGGCAGTGTAATTCCACCGGGTTTGCAGTTATGGGTGCCATCTTGGTCATACGCTTGTCCATCCATGTGAATTGCCTACTGGACACTGGTATAGGGCTGTACACATTTCACACCTGCATTTACCATTCTCCGGTGGATGCTTTGCATTATTAGTGGGGAGTAAGGCAGGTGCTATGCCCACATCCCTACCACGGGGCGGGACAAAGGATTACCTGCCAAACGACACCGGGCCCTATTTCTACATACCCAGGATCCCTTGAGTGCAACAGTCGACACTACCCATCACACATCCTTCATGTGTGCGGGACTATGATGTGGACGCACTGCTATGGACTCGGTACCCTGGGTATTTCTGTGCATATGTGCTGCATTTCATGGACAGCTATCATCAACATTGAACACGCTTGCGGTGCATATGTGTAGCTGTGACGTGGTGACGACAATGAGTTCACGTAGGTGATGCCGGGAAGCTAGCAGGCATTCAATGAATGAAATTTTGGGTCCTACAATGGACACCACTGTGCATATGTAAAGTGTAGAGCTTGTCGGACTGTGTCCTTGTGGCCAGTGGGTTTGACTGCTGCTGTGTGTTCACCAATCGGATGTCTGCTTGACTACCCATAGTGTGTAGTGCTACGGAAACCATGTTTTCCGAGACCGGAACCAAATGTTGTACATCCAATGTTGCAGGTTAACAACCGCTTTAATTAATCCCCAGAGGTCCCGGTTGGGAAGTATCGCCACTTTATTGTCGGAACGACACCTCCAGACTAGGTAAATCACGGGCACTTTAGCCCGGTCTTACCGGCCATTTGCAAGTGTGATTAGCAGACACGTGTCAATACATGTATGATAATACATATTGTCATGCTGAAGTTAATCTATGTTATTTGGACAATGGCTTCTGCTATTGACATCCATTGCTGTGGGTGTTGGCGGTTACCATACACATGGCTTTCTCAAAGGCAGAATTCACAATTCTGAACACTACTGTGGTCTCCTTTAAGGACCCTGAGCCAGTGGTCAACAGTACTGCAGCCACTGCATCACTTACATATGCCGTCTACCGGTACCTACAGGACTGCATGGATCAGGCATTCCCTTACCCAACTGTGGTTCATTGTACCAATGCCAAGCATCCAGTGTGGTGTACCCCAGCCATACACAAGCTGTACAGCGAGGAGGTGGCTACTACAAGGCGGAGCAGACACCTTGTGAGGTATGACACCCTTGGTCATTATATGTGTAGAGCTACAGGCTGTCATGACATGGTCCAGGGCACGTTCCACAGATATATCTACATGAACCTGGCTGACAATCATACAGCCTTCATTTGCTATGCTGGACACCTGCCAGGTCACTCCCACATATGCTCTGACTGGGTTCACGATGATGTGGAGTTTACTCAACATACACACATTGCCAAAATACGGGCTGACAGGTTCGGTGAGGACATCTACACACCCTCCCCCCCACATGACGAGATGTCTGTACTGGCGGTTTGTGGTCCCCAAATGTTCTGTGGCCTTGCGGGTGGGACATGCTCTCTCCAGGGTAGTGAACATAGCATCCATGGGACCAGCTGGTGACCCGACTGTGTACTCCACGATCTCATTGAGGAATTAGACCCACAGTTAGGACAGCTGTTTCTTTGTAGCCTCACCTCGGGTAATGTACCCGGGTTGTGTCGCACGGCGACTGTGGTTCCACGTCACAGGGCCAATGCCTCCACTGACCCTGGTTATTACTGTCCCATTACCATGAGGAGACCTATCTGCAAAGACATGGGAAGGGATCATACTGCGGCTCGTAGATGAAGGCATAGGGGACCTGCATACTTTGCATCCAACACGGTTTGGCTTGGTCAGGGGCGGTTCATGCGTTTAAAGCATGGTTGACGTTTTTGCGACAGTCACCGAGGCCATTGATGGGGGTCTTGCAGTCCATACAGCCTACCTCGACCTAGCAAAGGCCTTCAACACATCACCCCCCTCAGGTATCATTGATAAACCCATCGGCTTGGATGTGAACACGTACATCGCAGGATGGGTTGTAAACTGGCTATGTGACACGGCCCACGCGGTCATAGTTGCTGGCAGCATGTCGGACCTACTGCCTGTCGCAGGCGGTGTCCCACGGGGCTCTTCCTGGGTCCACTCCTCTTATACATCTACATTTCCACAGTACAGGCACACACAGGGGTGTTATGGGCGACATTGTTTGTAGATGACTGCGAAACGGGTGCCATAGTGGGACGGACATCTGACACGGATATCCTTCAAAGGGGCCTCCCAGATATGCATATCTGCTGTCAGGGACATGGCCTACAGCTAAATGCAAGGTAATGCAACATCATACCTGTCGAGGAGTACTAGGACACCCCTGTCCAGCATATGGGTGGCAGTCCACTGAGCGCAGGGGTGATTACCAGGGATCAGGGGACAGGGGTTGTCGGTCACCATTCGTTCAACACACACGTTGCTATCGTGGTTCGTTGGGACTTCTACATTGCCCACCTGTTTGTGCAGGGATTCACATGTAGATCAGGGTAGGTCATTGTCTCCTTGTACTCATTACGTGTTACACCTATGATTGAGTACAATGCCCGTTCAGAATGTCTGTGACCCAACACCTGCAGCAGCTGGAAAGGCCCGACAGTTCATCCACAAACGGATGCAGGGTCTCAGGAATATGTGTTATGCTGACCAACTGAAAGGGTTCCATCCCTATTCCGTCGCATACCACTTGCCCAGAGGTGACCTGTGCCTGGCATCCAAGGCCAGGTCGAACCCAGATTTGATGACTATGCTTCACCTAAAGAATCTAGATCCCTCAGAATCACAAGGGCAGGTGACGTACACCTTGGCACTGTCATTAATAGAATGTGCTGGTGGGACACATTCATCACCCAGACACTCACTATGCTGTGGAACAACATCCCAGTACATGTGAGACAGAGCACCTGGCTGGCCTTGTTTTAGTATTTTGACAAGGATGTCTGAATTGCTTTATTCAACTAACCTTGTAAATGAATATTTACTTTACCACGTTTGTAATCTTTACATTCCATTGATATATTTTACATTAGTCATAATCATAGTGTTTATCTCTATATATTAGGGTTCATTTAGATTACTAGGTGTCTCTACTTCTATTAATGTATTGGCACAATGCGTAGAACATATATATGTAACGTATACACTCAGACACTTGGAAAACATTATGTTGGGTCTTCTTTCATATTAATACATATAGTATTATTTCCCGGAAGAATGTACATGTTGAAGCAATGTCTGATTTACTCACTGTGTGCAATCTGTGACCCGAGTAGACTTTTTAGCTTGTTCGCCTTTAAGGCATTTAATGAATACTTAGCACATCTTATTTACTGCCCAATTAAGGGTTTTAAATGTAGTACATTTAACTGCATTGTATGTATTCTGAAGAAGTCTGCTTATGAAGCAGACGAAAAGCTGCAATAAACTATGGTGACTGCATTTAATTCCTGGTGGGCTCTGAGTGGTCACCGGCCGTTTCTACAGTACCTCAGTTTTGCTTTGGACCTTCTCATCTGGGTCTCTGTGTTATTTGTATGGGGAATGTCAAGTGTAGTCCCTATGTGTATTACCTGTGTAATGCCTTACTGCGGCTGTGTAATTCCACCGGGTTTGCAGTTACGGGCGCATTCTTGTTCATACGCTTGTCCATCCATGTGAATTGCCTACTGGACACTGGTATAGGGCTGTACACTTTTCACGCCTGCATTTAGCATTCTCCGGTGGATGCTTTGCATTATTCGTAGGGAGTAAGGCAGGTACTACGCCCACATCCCTCCCACGGGGCGGGACAACGGATTATCTGCCACACAACACAGAGCCCCATTTATGCATACCCAAAATCCCATGGCTGCAACCCTCGACAGTACCCATTACACATCCTTCATGCGTGCGGGATTGGGATGTGGACTCACATGTATGGACACGTCGATCTGGGTATTTATGTTCATATGTCCTGCATTTCATGGACTCTTGTCAGCAACCTTAACACGCTGGTGGTGCATATGTCTAACTGTGCCGTAGTCACGGCTATATCATCGTGTGTTGTTCGGACACGCCTGGAGTGGGTTCTGTGACAATGTATTTTTGGGTCCTTCAATGGACACCAATGTGCATATGTCAAGTTAGATGTTGCTGGACTGTGTCCAACTGGCCAGTGCTTTTCACTGCTGCTGTATGTTCCCCAATCGCGGATGTCTGTTTGACTACCCATTCTACATGGTGCTACGTAACCAGGTGATTTAGTACTGTGAACAAATGTCATACATCCAAAGATGCTGGTTAGCAACTGCTTCATATAAACCTCAGACATCCCAATAGGACATATCCGTCACTGTATTTTCAACATAACACCACCGGAACATGTTGATCACCTATGTATTCATTTAACCATGTTGTCTTCATAGGTGGGAACGCCATAGTTTACATATCCTACTTGACGTTGTGGGTGTGCCATTAGTATGTGTTCCACAGGTCGCACATCTGTTCCGCTGTATGGTAGCGGGTGCTCCTCATTCTGTTGCTGGCAGATTGAGTGCTGTGTACGCCGGTGTTGGCACGGCGGTCCAACTTTGTATGTGGAATGTCAACTGTAGTCCCTATGTGTATTTCCTGTGTTATGCCTTACCGCGGCTGTGTAATTTCCCTGGGTTTGCAGTTGTGGGTGCCATCTTGGCCGTACGGTTGTCCATCCATGAGAATTGCCTACTGGACACTAGTATAGGGCTGTACACATTTCACACCTGCATTTAGCATTCTCCGGTGGATGGTTTGCATTATTAGCGGAGAGTAAGGCAGGTGCTACGCACACATCCCTCCCACGGGGCGGGACAAAGGATTGCCTGCGAAACAACACCGAGCCCAGGTTCTACATACCCAGAATCCCTTGACTGCAACAGTCGACAGTACCCATTACACATCCTTCATGTGTGCGGGACTGTGATGTGGACGCAGTTCTATGGACCCGGTACCCTGGGTATTTCTGTGCATATGTGCTGCATTTCATGGACAGCTATCATCAACATTAAACACGCTTGCGGTGCATATGTGTACCTGTGACGTGGTGGCGACAATGAGTTCACGTAGGTGATGAAAGAAGCGGCACGCTGTCCTTTAATAAATTTTGGGTCCTACAATGGACACCACTGTGCATATGTAAAGTGTAGAGCTTGTCGGACTGTGTCCTTGTGGCCAGTGGGTTTCACTGATGCTGTGTGTTCAACAATCGCGGATGTCTGCTTGACTACCCATACTGTGTAGTGCTACAGGAACCATGTTTTCCGACACCAGAACCCAATGGTGTACATCCAATGTTGCAGGTTAACAACCACTTTAATTAATCCCCAGAGGTCACGGTTGGGAGGTATCGCCACTTTATTGTCGGAACAACACCTCCAGACTAGGTACATCACGGGAACTTTAGACCGGTCTTACCGGCCATTTGCAATTGTAATTAGCAGACACATGTCAATACATGTATGATAATACATATTGTCATGCCGAAGTTAATCTATGTTATTTGGACAATGGCTTCTGCTATTGGCATCCGTTGCTGTGAGTGTTGCCAGTTACCATACACATTGCTTGCTCAGAGGCAGACTTCACAATTCTGCACACTACTGTGGTCTCCTTTAAGGACCCTGAGCCAGTGGTCGACAGTACTGCAGCCACTGCATCAATCACATATGCCATCTACCAGTACCTACAGGACTGCATGAACCAGGCATTCCCTTACCCAACTGTGGTTCATTGTACCAATGCCAAGCATCCAGTGTGGTGTACCCCAGCCATACACAGGCTGTACAACAAGAGGAGGTGGCTACTACAAGGTGGAGCAGACACCTTGTGAGGTATGACACCCTTGGTCATCATATGTGTAGAGTTACACACTGTCATGCCATGGTCCAGGGCACATTCCACAGATATACCTACATGGACCTGGCTGACAATCATACCACCTTCATTTGCTATGCTCGACACCTGGGAGGTCACTCCCACATATGCTCTGACTGGGTTCACAAAGAGGTGGAGTTTACTCAACATACACACATTGCCAAAATACGGGCTGACAAGTTCGGTGAGGACATCTCCACACCCTCCCCACACATGAGGAGATGTCTGTACCAGCGGTTTGTGGTCACCAAATGTTCTGTGACACACGGGTGGGACATGCTCTCTCCAGGGTAGTGGACATAGCATCCATGAGACCAGCTGGTGACCCGACTGTGTACTCCACTATCTCATTGAGGAATTAGACCCACAGTTAGGACAGCTATTTCTTTGTAGCCTCACCTCAGGTAACGTACCCAGGTTGTGTCGCATGGCAACTGTAGTCCCACGTCACAGGGCCAATGCCTCCACTGACCCTGGTTATTACTGTCCCATTACCATGAGGAGACCTATCTGCAAAGACATGGGGAGGGATCATACTGCGGCTCGTACATGAAGACATAGGGGACATGCATACTTTGCATCCAACACGGTTTGTCTTGTTCAGGGGCGGTTCATGCCTTTAAAGCATGGTTGACATTTTCGGGACAGTCACCGAGGCCATTGATGGGGTCTTGCAGTCCATACAGCCTACCTCGACCTGGCAAAGGCCTTCATCACATTACCCCCCTCAGGTATCGTTGATAAACCCATTGGCTGGGATGTGAACACGTACATCACAGAATGTGTTGTAAACTGTCTATGTGACACAACCCACGCGGTCATAGTTGCTGGCAGCATGTCAGACCTACTGCCTGTCGCAAGTGGTGTCCCATGGGGCCCTTCCTGGGTCCACTCCTCTCATACATCTACATTTCCACAGTACAGGCACACACAGGGGTGTTATGGGCAACATTGTTTGTAGATGACTGCAAAACAGGTGCCATAGTGGGACGGACATCTGACACAGATATCCTTCAAAGGGGCCTCCCAGATATGCATATCTGCTGTCAGGGACATGTCCCACAGCTAAATGCTAAGTAATGCAACATCATACCTGTCGAGGAGTACTAGGTAACCCCTGTCCAGCATATAGGTGGCTGTCCACTGAGCACAGGGGTGATTACCAGGGATCAGGGGACAGAGTTTGTCGGTCACCATTCGTTCAACACACACGTTGCTATCGTGGTTCCGTGGGACTTCTACATTGCCCACCTGTTTGTGCAGGGATTCACATCTACATCAGGGTAGGTCATTGTCTCCTTGTACCCATTACGTGTTACACCTATGATTTACTACATTGCCCCATTCGAGTGTATCTGACCATACACCTACAGCAGCTGGGAAGGCCTCATAGGTTAATTGTCGTACAGATGCAGGATGACATCGTTTTGTGTAATGCTGCCCCACTTGTAGGACCCCTGCCCCATTCAGTCACATACCTGTTGTTTAGTGTTGACCTGTGCCTGACATACGAGGCCATGTCAACCCATATGTCATGTGTATGCTTCACCTACTGTATC
Organism: Protopterus annectens; assembly: GCF_019279795.1. Classification (NCBI taxonomy): domain Eukaryota; kingdom Metazoa; phylum Chordata; order Ceratodontiformes; family Protopteridae; genus Protopterus; species Protopterus annectens. The sequence goes on from NC_056737.1 coordinate 891,590,509, forward strand.
TGCATCCCTCAGAACCACAAGGGCAGGTGACATGAACCTTGTCACGGTCATTAATGGGATGTGTTTGAGTGACACATATATCACCCAGACACTCACAATGCTGTGGATCTACATCACAGTACATGTGAGACAGAGATCCTTCCTAGCCTTGTTCACGGGTATGTTGTCCATTGGATGGGGAATTGCAGGTATAGGCCAGGGATTACATCATTATCACTGCTTGACAGAGGTACAGCAATATCATAAGTATTTTATCTCAAGCACAGAAGGTTGGCAAAGTCATCCTAACTATGGTGTAGGGTTATGGCTGAACCTGGGACGATGGCCTACCCTGTACCTATGGACGTATGAACCTATATTCATAGTTTGTCACATTTACACTTGTCTATCCCCTATCCTCTTTCTCAAGTGTATATTTCTGTGGCACATGATTGTCCTCTGTATTACTTGCAGGTATGCTGTCTACAGTGCACATACGTCACAGTTGATGACAGTGTATCTGTGTCCCTAACACTGTGATACTGAGGACTACCACACATCCTTCACAACATTACATGCATATGTCCATTCTATTCTTCTTTGGCCTATGGGGGGGTGTTAAGGCAACAATTACACAAGTCCCTGTTTGTGCATGCTTCATGTTGGTGTTTGACCAGGCTCCGTTGCAGTCGTGTGTTGGACGGTAGTGTTTCTGTGTGTTTGGCATGTGTTTTTATTGCCGGTACATCTGTGGGAGGTGTGGTTGGCACATGTTCCTCTTTGCAGGGACACCCATCCTGGGGTTTGTGTCATGCATCTGCACTTGGCATGTGCCATATGTCCTGTACTATTCCCACAGTCGTGTATGCCTTCATGCACTACTACTGCGTGTTACTGGCTGTTTGTATGTGGTACACATGGTGATTGTGATGGTTGGCTTGACCTATTCCCATGCTAGAACATACACATCTGTCAATTACGTTGTTTAAATCAAACTGTAACACTCATTCGTCTTTTCAAAATGACAGTCAATAACACAGGAAGCTGAGATTAACAACGTTTTACTACTGTGCAGCAGGAGGCAAATAACTATGCAGTACAAGTTTAGAGTTTTGTTTTACTCTATACATGTAACAGCTGTATGAGTATTGTGTTTACAATCATCTTTTGCACACATTAATGATGTGGTCAGTCACAGGGCATTTACATCACTATAGTCCACAATATTGTATTCCTACAACAGTGCTAAGGTAATGCTTATTAAATGTTTTCCCATGAGGATAGCACAGCCTTGCGAGCCACATAGTCAATTAGAATGTACTTAGGTAAATTCTGCTCTGTCACGGTTCCAACACTGTTCAGATCCGGTCGTCACTTCATTTCCTACTAGGTTCCTTTGTCTCTCTGGTGAGCAGCTGTACTCTGTGTTAGATAGAGCTCACAAGGCCATCCTCCTCAGTGGAAGGATGACAGATATACCTGTACATACATTTATTATTCTCTAACCCAGCAGATGACTAATGCTGAATGACATACACCTGCTGCACTGGTTACTGCCAGGGTCAGGGTTCAATCACACTGCAGCTACACTACAGGCAATTACATGCATGATAAGCTCTACTGCCATATTGTAAAATAGAATAATATGCATTATACACTATTTGCTTCTAAACTAGCACGTCATATATATGTTTAAATATATATTTTGCTAACATTCTCCCTCCTTTGATTGCTTCTATTCTATCCAGAAACATATACAACATTATTTCATTCCCTAGCCTCTTCCTCTCTGGAGCGTTTAACTAGGCAAGTAATTTGTTGTACATTTCAGAAAGGATTTCATTTTGTATTGACAAATACCACTACAGGTCTTGATACATAGTCTCGGTTACAGATACGTCGACAGAGTCCCTGACTAATACTTACATGCAAAGTATCCCGCAACAGACACATGCTCCCAATATGAGCAGAACAACACAAATGGCAATCAAGATATTCAGTATGACTGAACCCCATCCACCAAATGGTTTGTGGAAATGGTTCGTCAGTGGGTTTGGGCCTGGTTCCGCCATGGATGACACCTGCTGTATTACCTCTAGGTGGGCGTTGATTTTGGTCTTATTATGTGGTACTTGGACACAGCGGTCTTCTTTGATAAGCGCGCACGTACCAATTCTCGCCGCCAGGGTGCAGTCGTGCGCTATTACATTTTGTGACACAACAGTTCTCATTGCATCCAGTTCATCAGTCACAAGTTCAAGAGCGAAAAGTCACATTGATCATTCCTCCGACAGGTTTTGACAACTTCCTCTGTTCCCTGATTGATTTCACTACTCCACAAGCTGGGAGTGTTCCAGCCCAGGTTATGGCGCTGTCACTCAAGTCCATATGAATCGATATTCCTTTATCTCTTGCAGAAGACTGGATTTTCAGAACAGCTTCCATTTCACCCACTGGATTAGTAGGTTTCTCGACTGTGTTCCCAGTTCTTTGAGCTATATGTGTTATAGTTCGTTTCGTACCCAGAGGCAATTGTGCAGTATGTCATGTGACTGGAGCCAGATAACCCAAATAACAACTGCGGACCAATTCTCAGGTAACCATTGATATGCTTTTTCCCACAAACAAAATAACAATATTCTACTTTACTACTGATGCGGGTTACCTCTGCATGTAACATTTTCCTGTCTATAACAGAGGACTGTTTATACAATTCAGGATGTTTCTGCACATCCTTCCACGTTGTTCTCATGAAGCTTCAATACAGATCATGAATGGTGCTACAAGTAGTACTGTGATCTTTGGCTGTTATATGACATTTGTAAGACACAGTTATGTTACAAATACTCCCACCAACTTGAACTGTATCATGTTTATGACAACAAACAATTACTTTTTGTGTAACAGGTAAGTACAGTGCCACTTTGTCCTGTGATCTCACAGAACCTGTATCAAAGTGTAAATATTCACAAGTCTCAATCTATCCCCAAGGGGACAACATACATCGGAAGTCCTCCATATGATGTAGGTATGGCAGTACAAACACAGCAATTTAAAATGTTCATAGTCTGTACATGCACATGCGTCATGCCTAGGTATGTGTTGAAGTTTGGAAGCCACTCTGTGGCCAGTTCATCACGTATCACTATTTGTATCCGTGTAGTTATATGCAGGTAAGGTCCCAGCAAATGTAAAGTAAACACAAACATGGTTAATAGGTGTATGATCAGTAAGACAGTAAACCAAATGTCTTTGGGGTTGCTTTGTATTGTTATACAGTCTGGCCCGGGTGATTCAGTCTCTATGGTATATCAGCTACAAGATGTAAATCAGACTTGATATCCTTTAGCGGTTTGAAAACTGTGAGGTGAACCCAGGACGACCTCTCCGCAAACTTTACTGCAGTAGGCGTTGCCAACAGTACCTGGTACAGACCTTCACACATTCCACTTGGCAATTATCTTCTTTGGATAACAGTGACATACACACAGGATACTGGTGTCAGCTATGCGTCTGGCTTCGCTTGCTCTTTATCTGTAAAAGACTTTAACTGCAAAACAGTGTTATTGGTTAACAATCCTCTCATGTCACCTGCTAATGAGCCATCGACCTCCGGCTCTGCAGGCATGACAGCTTTCCACTCTGGCACATGATATGCCATTCCACATACTACTTGAGGGGGTGAAACACTTTACATTTGGAACTGTTGTCATGCTCAGCAATGCTAGAGGTAGACAGCAAATGAAACTCGTCTGGGTGTCACCCACCAACCTCCTCTACTTATTTCTCGGGATCCCATTGTACGCGCCACCAGTCATGCTGACTGTGGGTTGTACATGCAATTTATATTCATGGAAATACAAAATAATCCCAGGTTGCGTGATTGTCTGGTTCACTAAATGTGTTCTATTGTCACTGTAGCTTCTTTACAGTATGCCAGATCTAGGGATACTTTATTTTACTGGCACCTTTGCCACTGCTGCTGCATCCGGATTCATGGTTGGGAATGCTTCTACCCATTTTGATTATATATATGTAATCACTAAACAGTATTTCTTCCCTTCACATTTATTCAGATGTATGAACTCCATACAAATAGTGCGGAGCGGTTATGGTGGTGTAGGTAAACTCACTCCCTTCGGTTTAAATGCTCCCTGTGCATGATGTCTACTGCAAATGTGACACGCTGCTCATGATGTTTGTATGTGGTTCCTAATTCCGTATGTTAGGGGTATTCTGTTAACCAACTGTACCATCCCCCCTGTTGAGACATGGCTCTACCCATGGCTCAACAAAGCCGCATATCTGAATACATTAGACGTTAATATTGGCTTTCTCACTGTGGATATGTACAGTCCGTCTTCAAGGATTGCTCCTCGTCATACCCACGTCTGCTTTTCTGCTTTCGTAGTTGATGTTTGCATTGTTTGTAACATTTCTACATCTAGAATGTCTGAGGATTGTCATTCCTCATTCAAACAGACACTTTCCAACTGTGAGGCTGCTTGTTTTGCAGCTGCATCAGCTCGTGCCTTACCTTTCCTACTGTTATCCTGTTGCTTTGTATGAGCTGCACATTTACAATTAGCTACTTTAGTGGGTAACTGAATGGAATCTAATGCATTCAAGATCAATTGCGCATGATTAATCGGTTTACCGGTGGATGTTATCATTCCCCTATTCTTCCACTGCTGCTCATAAACATGCACTGTACAGACAACATACTGACTATCGGTATAAATGTCCACACATCAGTTTTCGCTAGAGTACAAGCACGTGTTAAAGCTATCTATTCTGCTGCTTGAGCAGACACGTTATGCTGCAGGGGTTGGGCGTCTACAATCTCATTATCAATAACTACTGCATAACCTACTTGATTCGTTCCTGTAGGACTCTGTCTACATGATCCGTACACATAAACTGTCACCTCTGCATCATCTAAGAGTATATCAGTGATATCCTGTCTGTGTGGAGTTATTTCATCCATTTCATATAGGCAACTGTGTGGTGTGCCATACACAGGTGTCGGACGTGGCGTTGATAGGTTTAATGTTGTACAACGTTCAATCACCATATGAGGTTGACTCAGGGGTATGGTCAAACAAGACAGATGTCTAGCACGGGTCAGGAATGCTATCTTCTCTTGCAGCAGAATGATCGCAACTGCATGAGACATTCTCACAGTGAGAGGGTGGAATAATAACATTAAGGCCGGGGCCTGTACTGCCATGGGTGCTACAACAACTGCCTGTACACAATGTGGCACTGACCATGCCACAGTGTCCAACTGCGATGAGTAGTAAGCTATGGGGCGTTGCTTACTTCCATGCTGTTGCATCAAGACTGACGTCATATATCTCCGCTTACAATCTACAGTCTGACAACATGTGTTATGATTATTGGAGACCTAATACAGATGTTGAAGCTATCAATCATTTTAGTCTGCAGAAAGCTGTTTCTGCTACTGGAATCCAGTGTAGTATATGTTGTGCTGCCATAGGTGTATTAAAGATTAAGGCAGACAATAGAGCAGATTCCAAAGCATTGTTTGGTAACCAGCTTTGACAAATGTTAGTCGGCCCAGAAAGGACATCATTCCCTTCTTGGTAGTTGGCTTGGGTGCTTGTGAAATTGCTGCCTTCCTATCGTCATGTAATGTTCTACCCTCCTTGGATACCACATATCCCAGGTACTTGACCTGTATTCTCTGTAGTTGCAATTTATGCTTGCTTAATTTATGTCCCTGTTCTGCTGAATATCTCAATAATGCTATTGTATCTTCCATACATTGCTGCTGGGTAGGGGCCGCAAGCAGAATATCATCCACATAAAGTAGAACTTGACTGGCCCTGGTGGAGTAAACACCGGAATGTAGCTAGCCATCTCCTGTGCGAATATCGTTGTACTTTCACAGTATCCCTGCGATAGCCGGGTATGGCTGTATCTGTTACCCTGAATGTAAATGCAAAACAATACGGACTATCTGGATGTATAGGTATTGCAAAGGAAGCATAGCTTATATGTACCACGGTAAGATACTTCTGTGGCGTGTTCATAGCATTCAATATAGTGTGTGGGTCTGGCACCATCGGTACCCTAGGTATTATTACATGATTTACAGCTTGTAAATCCTGTACCATCCGCCATTCCCCCTTTGCTTTTCGATCAGAAGATACAGGGGTATTGCATGGTGAATAGCGATTACTTTGTAGATGGGGAATTCCCTCTGTGACTTTACAGATATCTTCTGGTGTCCACGGTCTATACACTAAGGGAGTTGGGTCCTGGCCTTCCTGTCCTGCATGAGGGTTCGGTACTTCAATTAATTGACAGATATCCTCACTCTGTTCTACTGACTGTCTTCTTACTTGAGTGTCCCTAGGTATGTTACGAGTTCGGGATGTGGTTTCAATAGCTTCTCTTACATTTGGTCGTTGTGATACCTCTGTTGCCACAGGATAACGTGTGGGGACTAGCCTGCCCTCCCGCTTCATATCCTGGATGTGGTATCGGAGGTGGTAGGGGGGTGGGGGGGCTGTCGCTACTACTGTATTATGATCTTCTTTGTGTACGTATGATGCTTTCGCATTTCTAGTGTTCTGTTCCCTTCGGTTCACTACCTCAATCCACCTATGTGCTTGACGGATACCCAATTGTCGCTGTTTTGTCGCCTGCACATCTTAGGGCTGCCACCTTTTCAAATGCACAATGTGGGACATTAGTGTTAGGAACGTGTAATTTGCCAGGGCAAAACATACCCACGGCCAGTACATAGGACAGCAATTCACTTTTTGCCAGGAGAGCAACCAATTCTTGTAGCATTTCAGTTGCTTATTCTGTTTATTATGATATTTTGGTGTTCCAGATACAAAATTACTGTTTTATGCTACCATTTAAAAAGAAATCTTTGTCCTAAGATATCAGGACATTTGCCATTTGTTCGGTTTGTTTGCAGGACACAACTGGCCAAAGAGGGACTGTCCCTCACAAAGTGGGACAGGTGGTTACCCTAGAACATCTGCATCACATTTTCAGAGATTCCAATGTTTCAGTAACGATATTTTGTCTAATATACCATCAATGTCATATTTATTACCCCATTTTGCAGAATATCTCACATTATGTGCTCTCTGCGATTGCATATACTTCACGTCACCCGTCACCCGTCAAACGCGGATCACATGATCTGTTTGTGCACTAATCTCCCATATCCTCTACACGACTGTTACGTAACCCTTCTCTCGTACCACGTGGTATCTCCTTCCCTGTATCCACTGTAGTGTCTACAATGACTATTTACTCTACTCTGTGTTCCCCTGATCTATGTCCAGATTTAAAACTATTTGGATTGGTCTTCGACCTGCTATCACAACTGTTAACAGAAATACAATGTAGTCTGGTCCCTGATCTACAATAGAGACAAAGAGGCAAACCCTCCTTACCTGAGCCTCCTGTTTATGACTGCACGTTTTCTTCTTGGGATCCAGTTTTCCGCTTTTCAGCCACAGATCAGACAGTGGACAGCCTCTTTACACACAACAATTCAGTCGGAGGTCTTTTCATTCAAGAAGAACCATTTAGGCAAATTCTCCTGCGCAGATGTCTAACCACCCATGCACTCTGACCTGTAGCTTACCAAGGGAATTCCGGCTAAGAAGGACCACAATGTCAAATAAGTTGTTAAAACCAGACTGTAGTAATCAGTAGGCTTTTCTAAGTGACAGTCAATAACACAGGAAGCTCGGGTTCACAACGTTTTAGTAGTGTACACAGGCAGGCAAAATAATATACAGTCCAAGTATGAGAGTTTTGTCTGACTCTATACAGTAAGCAATTTCTTTATATAGTGTTTACAATCAGCTTTTGCCCACCTTACTGGCGTGGTCGGTCACAGGGCATTTCCATCACTATGGTCCGCAATAGTCTATACATACGTGGGTGCTGAGGTCGTGCTTTTAAAATGTTTTCCCATGAGAATAACACAGCCTTGCAAGGCACCTGGTCAATTACAGTGTCCTTCTGTAATTGTAGCTGTTTCAAGGACCCTGGACTGTTCCGATACAGTAGTCAGTTCATTTCTTAATACGTTCCTTTGTCTCTCTGGTAAGGAGTTGTACTCTTATCTTCGATAGAGCTCACAAGGCCATCCTCCTCAGGGAAAGGGGTGATGTTATGCATGTACATACATTTATTTTTCTGTAACCCAGCAGATAATTAATGCTGAGAGACATAAGCCTGCTGTACTGGTTACTGCCAGGGTCAGAATTCGATCACACTACAGCTTAGCTTCACCAATTACATGCATGATCATTTCTACTGCCATATTGTACGGTACAATTCAATGCATTATATAGTATTTTGATTCTAAACTGGCACTTCATATGTGTTTCTATATATATTTTTCTAACAACATCCATCCGGCCATATGCATGTTGTTCCGTCCTTTACCTTGACCGTGTGTATTTGGCCGTCCGGCAACGCTACTCTCCACATGTGATGTCCCACCTTCCCCTTCTTTGCCTGTAGCACCCTGTTAGGACGTCCTGTTTGGTAGGCACATGTTCCGCTATATGTGTTTGACTTCTCTGCATAGCTAATCATCGATGCGGTGGTTCAACAACCCGACTTGTCCACATGTGTACAGTTATGTGCACCGTGGCGTGTGCAAACCTATATGGTTTGGACGGGTACATACCACATGCGGGATGTACACATTCTGCAGACACATTCACATGCAGCCATTTCCATATCTGTACCTGAGGTGGGTTGGTGACATGTGGGTGCGTGTTGCCAGCGTGGCACTGCCTAACACAAACTTCTTACCACATTTCAGGTATGCACATTGTGTGTAGGTGTATAGCTGCACAAGGATGCTAGCTGGTTTGGGTGCACAGGTGTACATGGGTGGGACTTACATGCTACAATGAGGCTATTGTGTATTACATCTGCATGCATGGGTTCTGCTTCTGGATATTACACTTAAACATCGCCATCCTGTGTATGCGACAGACACGTTGCTGGGTGTGGGATATGTTGCTATGCACATGTTTGCCTGTGTTTAGGGTATCTTGGTTCCTTCCTGTTGTTATGTCGACACAGCTACCCGGCTATGTACTCTCACTACTGCTTGTGACCATTATGGTTGACACCTTTTCCAATGCCCATAGTGGGACATGTTTTGTGGAAACATCGGATTTTGCAGGACAACACATACCCACAGCAAGTGGAGTTGACAGAACTTCACTTGTTTGCCATAATATACGCTTATTCTGTTAGCATTTGGGTTCCTTATTCAGTTTCTTATGCCATGTATGTGTTTCATATACAAAATATATGTTTTATGCTACTATTACAGGTATATTGCGGGAATATTTTGGCAGGGAATCTCAGGTCATTTGCCAGTTTTTCGATTTTGCGGGACACAACTGTCCAATGAGGGACTGTCCATGGCAAATTGGGACAGCTGGTAACCCTGGTGACCATGCCCATGTCGCTACTGGGGTTGCCACCTTTTCCAGTTGCCAAGGTGGGATATTTCGGGACTCACATCTGATTTTACAGGCCGACACATACCCACGGTCACTATATAGCATAGAACTTCACTTGTTTGCCTAAATAAAAGCTTATTGTTGTGGCAGTTTGGTTGCTTATTCTGTTTCTTGTGACATTTAGGTATTTCAGTTACAGAAATAACCAATTCATGCAACCATTACATTAAATACGGGATATCATTATGTCCTACAATCTTAGCACATTTGCCATTTTAATATTTTTATCGGGACACAACTGCCCATAGAGGACTGCCCTCGCAAAGTGGGACAGGTGGTAACCTTAGTCGCTACTCCTATGTCGGTGTGGCGCAGTGCCATCCTGCGGTACACCTTCTCTGGGTATGACCACTGGCGGTGCATTGCGGGACAAACACGGTCTTAAGCGTATCCTTTGCTCCTTGGACGGGTACACTTAGGGCTTCGTGGGTTGTATTTGCTTCTCCGTTTAGTTGGGACGGGTACTATGTTGCATACTCTACGTGCGTTTCATTCTGCACGGGCCCTGGCTGCTGCCATTACTATTATGGGCGGACCGTGGCAGTCAGCACATTAGGTTGCTCACCGCCTGCCGGCTTAGCCACGCCTCCGGACGCATCCTACTTGGGCTCGCTCACGTACACTACGCACGTGTCTGTGGTTGCGGCGCACTCTCATTACTATGCATATGGCGCTACTACGCCAGCTATTCACTGCACCGCCGGCGCAGCCCTTACGCCGGCCTTGCGCCAAGCTTCATGAATCCTGGGGATGGTTGTTTTTAATTTGGTTGTATATGCATCGACAAAGAAATATTTGGTTCAAAAGTTTTGCTGTGCTGTTATTAAAGATGTGTCTAGCAGTTTGGAGCTTTGCTTTATCTTATTATTTCTTGAGTGATTTGTGTTGAAGTTTCTTCTCTCTAAAACAAACAGTTAACTTTCTGACAGAAAAAAATAATGCTTTTGAAGAATTTGAAGCTATAAATCTTTTCTATGACTATTAATGAATAACATTAGCTAGGAATTATCTTCAAATTTTAATTTTTTGATTACATTTTCTGTCAGAGAATAGTTTCAGTCACAGACCATTCACCATTTGCTGCTTTGAGTTATCCACCTTGAACTATTGCAGAAAAGTTTGACAGAGATTTTTGTTCTAACAAAAACTTATGCAAACACAAATCACATTATTATAACATTAAAACCAGTTAATTCCAATATTGTTTAAAAATGAATTGATGTGAACATCCATCTTCACTTTACATCTCAGTCAATAGCCATGAGTTAATGATAGTTTTAATAAGGGAATATAATTTAAACAGTTATATAAATATTATTTTTTCAAAACCATCTCTTACTCAGGTAAAGATTGTCATAATTTCTCTGTGTTGTGTTTGTGAGTCACTTTTAGAAATTAAAACTGAAGTCTGTCTTTTATTCTCTTTATTTGCAAGTCACAGCTATGCATTTATAGCTATGATACCTATCAGATGTTTAGGTATCCTGTCTTTAAAAGATGTAGATGTTTAACCTGCATATAAACTAAAATGCAGGAATACTGCTAAACTGAATGTTGTAACTATGTTTGTTAAATGGATGATTTTCTGTAATATGATTACATGTAGAACTGGCTTTCCAACAAATGAGTAATCTCAACAAATGCCACATTATAAGCAGTAGAAGAAATCATAAAATCAAAAGACTAATCTTTTCCCTGACCTTTATACATAAACTATGACTGAAATCCAACAGCAAAAGTTACACTGTCATCAATAAGAAGAAAGTAATGATGATTATTTATAGGTACAGAAATGTCATTTGTGTTAGTGATATGTGCGAGAATACCAAAAGTACACCATTTTTTCCTTTTCCAATATTACAGAACTGATTGTGTGTACCTTTATTCAGTTATTTTTATTTAAGTTTAACTTCCATTCATAAATCTCCATGTCACTGCATCCCCTGTCTATTTCAGCATGCTATTAATCATATTCTATGGATGACAACTAATCCTATGAAAGATGTTATTACAATCATTTCATTTTCTTTTCCATTTACATGTGAAACTGGGTTCATTTATAGCTAAAAGCATTATATTCACACATTTCTAATTGCTTATTTAGAGTTCTTAATTCTCTTGATCCCCATAAAACTTATCCATTTAGCACCAAATTTTCCTACAGTTATTTCACTTGTGTGGTTTCCAACATTTTGAAATGCAACACCATGTGGAAATTTATTATAAGGAACTTCAATACTATAGGTTTGATTAAATGATATTTGGTTAGATCTTCTGTGCATGTCTCTCTCTCTCTCTCAGACGCACACACACACACACACACAAATGTTTATGACTATATATATATATATATATATATATATATATATATATATATATATACATATATATATACATATATATATATATATATATATATATATATATATATATATATATGTCATAAAATAGACCCCCCCCAGGTCAAAGATGACATTCAAACAGATATTTTGTACACAGTGTAAAGGCATAAAATGTATCCACAGTCTCAATACATCATCAGCATTTACTCAGTGCTATAGATTGGTCCCCGACTGTATGCCATGACTGACTCCACCACAGCTTTAGACTTTCTCAACTCAAAACTGACCATAATGCAGAGTATGTAATACTCCCTTACAAAAAGAAGACTTAACTCACAAGGTTGACCATGGCTTACAGTGTAAATAAAGAAAATATTAAAGGCAGTGATTCCACCTGGAAGAACTGGAAAAGGAATCCTCACAATACTGAACTACAATAAACGTTACTGAGTCTAACAAAAGAAACAAAAATCACAACCAATATTGCCAAACCCTGGTTCCCTAGACAGAAACAGGAAGCAAAAGGGTCTAGACCCAGTCTGTTTTGGAAACAAATAAAACATCTAGCAGATGTATTACGTAACACTTCAACTACCAAAAATGAGCCAATAATATTGAACCACTCTACATTTGCTAAGGACTATGCCCAGTTTCGGCAGTCCACTATAAATTATATAACTAAAGACATTTAGACAATTTCTTCCCCTATACATTGTAGCCCTGTATGCAGTGGCCTTTTGTTTTTCTGAAATTTTAGTAAAACAGACCATGTTCCTTCTTCTCAAACTTAACAATTCAGGATCCAAACCAGCAAACTTTGACTTGCAGCTGAAAATATCACTAAACCAATTAATAATAACTTTAACTTCTCTCTCTCTCTCTTCAGACACTGCCATGCAGACATGAAGTTATAATTGTACTACTTAAAGTTATTTTTCTTAATTACCTTAAAGGATTGCACACCTTTTCTAACTTGTGCTCTATTACCAAAATGTTTTAAAAAAATATAAAAACAAATATAAACCACATTAACAGCTAGAGCCTGCCATGGGATACACAGCATAACTTTCATAATGCCTTCACTGTCTTCATCCTGGTAGTAGCCACTAATACCATTTTATTGCAACCTGAATGAGGGACTCATTACTAAAGGTCTCTTTGTAGACATGATAGATTTTTGAAACAGTCATGCTTAACCTTCTTCTCAGTAAAGTCAAAAGACTCAACTTTGGTGAAAAGATAATTTGCTGGTTTTCCAACTATGTCATGTCAAAAACCTAGATGACAATAAGAGTTTCAATAATGTACTGAAAGAGCATCACTTTTCAGAGTTTACCTGCATTTCCTACCACAAATAATATTTAGATCAATTACCACCCCATATTATAAATAACAGAATATATTTAAGAAACTTTTATTTTGATTATCTGTGGCCTGTCTATGAGCCAGTTGCCAATCTAGTGGGTGGCATAGGGGTTACTCCCAGTTTAATTAGCTTTTCTACTATGCCTGAGTGGGAAATTGTGTCAAAAGATGTTGCCAGGTTGAGGTATGTAGTGTGCACCATTTTGCCTTCATTCATTGCTTTAGTGACCTTTTCAAAAAAATCCACCAGGTTGAGTAAGCATGACCTGCTCTTGATGAATCCAAACTCTGACGGGTCAAGTGTTTCAAGTTTCCCTATGTACTTATTGATTAATTCCATAATAAGTCTTTCCAAGCCTTTGAATATGAGGCTGGTCAGACTTATGCATCTGTAATTTTCTGGGTCTGCGGGATGTCTTCCATTATGCAGTGGAATGACTGCAGCTGTCATTTGGTATGAAACCTCTGTGGAGGCTAAGATTGAACAATGTTGTTACAGGTGTGGCTAAATTGTGCTTCATGCTATTTAAGATGCATCCAGGGATATTGTCAGGACTCATCAATGTACTATTTTTAGCTTTTGATAACACTTTTATGACTCAGTCTTGTAGGATAGATAGCTGGACATGAGCCAGTTTCAGGTATATCGTGAGGGACAAATGGAGGGGAGAGAGGTATAAATGTAGAGCTAAATTTATCAGCCAAAAGGTTTATTATATTGTGAGCCTCAGTGTAGCTGACATTGTTCACTATTAGCTCAGAGTGTCACTGTGTTGTGCTTTTGAGATTACAATCATAACAAAAATAAATGCCTTGCTATTATCTTTGTCTTGGATAGCTATTTTAGCTAGATCTCTAAAAATAAAAATATCTTTGAGATAAAAGGTATGGGGAGGTCTCTCCCACTTTAAATGTACACATTTTAACTGTGGTGGATGCCATTCATGCATTACATTATATGGCTACACAATGTTAACAGTCACTGAATGTGGGCTTTGAGTACCTGACCATTTGACTAAAGAAAATGCATGATACTGTCGAAAGTGAATGTGCAATGGTAGAAGTGTCACTACAGTTGTGAGATATGTCAATATTTCAATGCATTACATAATGTTATTGCTGCAAGAGATATGTGTGCCTGTTATTGCTGTAGTACAGCAACAACATACAGGTTATTGTCTCATTCCCTCTTGTCAGAAGAAAACACCTACTGCAAATGTTATGTAAGGAAAATATAATTGCATGTCATCATTACTCAGGAGAAAAGCATGTTGTGTGAGAAATTATCATAGCTTTTTGTTAAAGGAATCAATACCTATACATGTACATAGCAGATGTGTTTGACAGCAGTGTTAGTGACATGAATAGTCACAATAAAACTGACACAGTGTAGTCTGAGCAGTGATGGCTGGATTTAAACTAACTACCTAAAGTCATAGGTTAGAGAATAGTTCCTGATCACAAGTTCCATACAACATGTTGCTGTCCAACTGTAAAAGTGCCCAGTTGAATGGATGATATCATCATTGTTTATTAGCTGGATGTTTATGCTAAAACATGGTCCAGGAGCACAATAATGCTGTACATCTAAACATTATATACATATTTATTTGAAGTGTAATCTACACAGTATGAGAGTGAAAGATACACTCACAGCTGGACTCAAATCTCCTACCTATGTAGGTACACAATCTACAAAGCACTGTATCAAAGTCACACACTAGAGTGGTAGTCACACTATACCTGTGAGATAATGCAATTGTGTAAGCATTATATAATCACTTTGTTGCCAAAAATGTATTTTCCTTGGGGATGCACAAATTTGCTAGTCATTCACTGTTCCACTGAAAATACATTTCATAGGTGGAAATGTACATACGGTGGAGATAGCCAACTGTATATGACAGTAATCAAAGTCACAATATTTAATCGAGGATGGACTCAAGCCACCTACCTATCTAGTTACACAATCTATAGAGATCAGTATCAGCAGCCAGTGCATAGGAGAATACTGTGTACAAGTGAGACATATAGCATCTATGAAGGGATGACAGCAGTGTATTGCCAATGCAATGTGTGTGTTAAAATGACTTTTTCATCCATCTGGAGTAAATATTGCCATTACAAATGTGTGCAAACTAATCCTGGATCCATTTAAAGTCACACACAGACACACTCTTAAAAGGTAATTATTGCTGTATTTGAACCTCCTACCTATATAGTTAGATATTCTAGAGAACAGTGTAAGAACCTCAAGTGCCACAGGAGAAGTCTGACTTTTAAATTGTGAGAATGCACTTTAGAAAGAATGGCCTCATTGGTATGTTGCTGAGAAGATGTTGTTATGAAATCTGGGATAAGAGAATGGGTGGCTCATCCACCTTTCCAAAAGTTTTCCCATGTGGAAGTGAATTGATTTTACCTGTTGTTGTAGTAATACCTATTTGAATCGACAGCTCCCTACAGACAAGTTCACCACATTGAGATTTGAACATCCTACCAAGCTAGTTAGATAATCTACAGATTATTGTATTAAATGCAAGCACCACAGTAGAAGCCTGACTACTAGTGAAAAATATCGCAGCTTTCAGGGAATGAAATTACCACTTTACTGATGAAATACTACTTGGTTAAGACTCAATACATTCATGTTGAATGTCTGTTCTAGGCAAAACATGTTACTTGAGTGGAATCTTATACATTGCAAATGTGAGTGAAAGAATTCTGATGCATTACAAACTCTACCTACACATGGTAGTTAGTGCTGTATTTGAACAACCTGCACATTCTAAAATCACTGTATGAAATGTAAGCTCCACAGAAAAAAATCTGACTTCCATGGTGCGAGACTGCACTTTAAAAAGAATGACCTCATTAGTGTGCTGCAGAGAAGATGGAGGATGTTTTTGTTAAAAGTAGGAAAAGTGAGCTGTGTGAAAGTTAAATGTATTCTCCTCAAAGGAAGTGGGCACAGCACCAAACACTGCACACACACACACACACACACACACACACACACACACACACACACACACACACACGTTTCCCACATTGAGCATCAAAACCTATTTAATTGCACACGCTATAATGCACAGCATTAGTTGCAAGTGCCACAGGAGAAGTTTTAATTTAACTATGTGAAAAGGGTTGAGAGGATGGCCTAATGGTTAAGGTGTTTTCCTTACAAACACAAGGTGCAGGGTTTGAGTCTCACAAGGGATAATTGGCTAGGCTTAAAATGACTAGCAAGGGCAGTTAGCTTAGTACTAATCTATGAACCTATAACTAGTAAAAATGTTCTGTTTGGAAAAGATGTGACTGTGCAGCACAGGTTTTGAGACAAATGCGTATTCATACACAGGGCAATGCAGCAGCACTTTTACTGTCCATGTATTGACATACTTCTCTACTAAGATTTTGATGCTGTCCTTCATGTACATTTAGTTATTGTGAGGGACAAAGAAAATCACAGCTGTAAACCAGTAGATTATTAATTGACCTTTCCTGCCAATTCATTCCAGAATGATTGCACACTTGTCTTGTCTCATGCAAACTCTTCCTACATAGCAGAGTGCACTGCAGAATAACAGGGAGGGATTATGTGTGAATAGTTTAAACAACATTGGAACACAGTTGCAAGTGTAATCATTGAAGAGCAGATATACATTAACTGTCTGAACTAACTGATTCAACATCACTCTGAAATCAAGATAACTTGTCAAAATTTAACAATGACATATGAATGTTCTAAACCTAAAAAAAGACTTGTTTTTTTTTTCTTTTACTGTCTGCCAGGAGCACTATATGCATGGAACCATATGTGAATCTGCTGGAATACAGAACACATATGTGTTATGGTCATGTCCCATGTTTCATGTTTCATGATTTGCACATTTGTCATAGTTGCATTTAGTCAATCCTTATATGAATGCTACATGTGTATTATGAAACACATAAGGGACCAAACATGCTGCTCCTGGTGGAAACATAGAAATATTTTGGAAGCAAAGAGGTTTATTGGATGACACAAAACTGACTGGAAGTTGTGGACAGCTGGCAACAGGAATACACAATACAGACATAATAACTCATTAGTGCATGTTTTATTTCTGTACATATGTCTGTTGTGTTACTGTTTGCTTTAGCAGCATAATTATTCAGGCAAGATCTGTATGAGAAAGGTTTCACAATAGGGAGCAGGATAATGGTGTGTTAAGGAAAGGTGTAGCTAGCATTTACACCCAAAGGTGTCATACAATACATTCAAAACAATTTTTACATCCATCTGGATTTGAACCTTGAAAGCATTCCATGAACAAAATTAATACCCACGTATTATCTAAACACACCACATAGGAAGTTGTGCTTCATAAAGTTCCATTGTAACAGCAGATTTCAGAAAAATAGAATGTATGTATGTTTTCATCTTCATTACCCTCTTGACAACTGAAAGCTGTACATTCACCTCTTCAGCTTGTTGAAGAGTAAATTAACTGGACTATGCATAGCTATGTGCAGCAGCACAAAAGGTACCACAGTAATACATGTAATGGCTAAATCTCTCAAGATAAGCTGTGCATTCAAATTTAACTTCAGCTGCTGCTGGTGCTCAACACCAGACATTGTGCAAATGTAGAGGAAGAATACTAATGACACAGAAGGGAGAAGATACATAGGTTTATGGGGAGGCTGGGACAAAGTTGCTTATGACAGAAACAGGACAACAGTGGCTCATAACAATATGTGTCCAAGAGCTAAGCATAAAATAATGTACTAAAAACAGTAACACTTAGCTAATGCTTGGATTAGAATCCTTGACAGTAGTTAAAAATCTATTTCTACATGTGAGCTTTATCTCATCATGCCACAAAGAAGTTAGTACTTTATGCACTTTAAATAACACAACTGAAGGACAGTGACTACTTACTGAAGAAGGGGTGAACAGAGAGAGAGAGACAGATGGAGAGAGGAATACAACAATTTGTTTTGTGGGACATGTGGGATCATCTGTATGGTGCATTACTCTTATTAACTCCTTATTAAGATGTGATGTTCTGTAAAATTAAATGCTTGCTATAGGCAGAAATAAGGGGTAGGAGAGTGCAACCAGCATTAAGACATAAGCAGGATAAGGGTGGCTTAATAAGTCTTCCTGCTGGGGATGCAGTGTTTTTGCAAATAATGTCTTGCTGCACTATTCAAATGATATGTTAATGAAATGTAAATGAAGAGAAATATAGACAATTGCAATGACTATGTGATAGGAATATGAAATGTCATGAAATAAAAATTTGACCTACATATGTAATCAAACCCATGATACTATGCAAAAAAATCAGCCTACAAATGGAAATTATCTCATCATGCCACACATAAACATCTAGTTCATTATATCCAGCAGCCTAACAACTGTTACAGTAACTGCTTCACAGTGGTGCCCTTAGTCTGTGTTTAGTGTGTATTCCCATAGTGCAGTGGATTTAAAAATATTTGCACAAAAGTAAGCAGACTACTGTGGCTAAAATTTAAGTCTTCATCTTTTGCCATAGGAAATGAAATGGCGTTCACCATCACTCAGCATTGGTGTGCTATACCAACATCTGCATAAATGCTGAGGGCTTAAAGTGAAGTCCTTTCCATTTCTGGCCATGTGCCTTCTATGTGAATCTATTTTTGACCAGACTAAACATGTGAAAAATGGGTTGAGAGGCCAGTAGTTAAAATGGGGGTGGCAAGCAGAGAGTATGACACATGGAAAAGAATACAGGAATTGACAGGTAGGTGGAAGGAGTGCATCATAGCTATTCACCTCTTCACAATATAAATGCAGTAATAATACAAAATTTCATGACTTTGGAGAGTCACCATGACAGACATTGATGACAATAACAGGATAATGTGGCATAGGCCAATTGGACCAAATCAAGTGTCAAGATGACACACAGGTGAAGTGGAGAGCATGTATGGGGCATACATTTTTGGGGGACATGTGGCCCTTTTATTTATTTTTTCTATATAAAGAGAAGAATTCTGGGGAGGGGCTTAGGAATGTCAGGGTAAGGGTCAGGTTCATAAGGTAGGTCAGAAAGCTTGTACTGACATACAAGACACACAAGACAGACAGGGATGGTAATGGAGGCAAAAGGCTGAGGGATGCCATGAGTGAAGATAGGAAAGAGACATCCGAGGTGCCACCATGTCCAGCTTGAGAACAGTGAAAATCTAGTCCACACCCTCAGAACTGGCATCACTGTTTCCTGTATCAGCTGCCTGGGTCATTGCCAGATGTGACATCATTTTTGTGATGCAATGCAGGACCATTTCAACCTTGCCAGTACGTACATTGAGGCCCCACTCCATTATATCCCCACCAGCCCTGTCAGCTTGTGCTGGTTGACAAAATTTCCACCTCGACTGGTACTGCTCCTGCAGGGTCCCACTACACCAGCAACCAGGGCAGAGGTAACTGACACAGGTGGAGCAAGTAGGGCAGGGGTTGTGAAGGCAACACTGACTTGTGAATTCGAAGTGCAAGGTGTCTATACTGTCATCGTTGGATGTATGGCGGGCCAAGCTACTGTGGTCAATCTACCTCTCTGTGCTGTTGGTCATTTTGTTTTCAGCTGTGAGTAAAGCAAACAGGAGAATGTTAATAAATTATAACCCCGCCAAAAAAAAAAAAAAGAATAAAGAGGCAGGGAGGGGAGAGAGAAAAAAAGAAATAGATCCATGGTATGTCACATTATTTCATTTTTTCAAAACACATTTTTAGGTATTACATAAACAAATATGATAATCGACTATTGTACTCCTTTGCTACATACATATATGATTGAAAAGTATTAATGCATCATAAAATAAGCAAATTTCACTGCTAAGATATAAGAACTTGCAAGCTTTATTCCCCTAAGATGTACAGGATATCTGCATTTACATGTAGTCATTACAATTACTATAATTGAATTGTTCCTGACATAGTATTGCTGTTAATGATTTAGAAACACTGTCCTGTAATAAAAACTAACTGCTGCGTCTGGGTTTGAACCCACATGATGTTAAGCTGGTGTTCACATTCCCTGATAGAAGCAGCAAGAGCTGCTGGCATGCATGCTTGATATCAATGTTAAGGTATGCCTGCTCAAGATGCTAGTGAGCAAGAGACTGAATATAGTTACTTGGCTTGCATTTGGTCCATAGGCATACTTGCATACTTACCCCATGCCTTTCTGAGGTGAGTTAATATCTCCTGGTATGCCTCATGGTTTTCTCCTATTTCCTCTACAGCTGTATATCAGAAAAAAAAAAAAAAATATATATATATATATATATATATATATATATATATATATATAAATGCATAATGAATAATTGCATTGGTTGGCTAGATAATTAATGCTATATCATAGACAGGTTATGGGTTAGTATGCTTACACAGCTGAGAAGTGTTTGAAGTCCTAAATTCAGTCTCTGTTCAGCTTAGGAGGTCCTACTTGCACTAATGCCAGTTACACTGTAGACAGCTTTGGCCAAACAATTTCAAACCTCAGTCTTTCTCTGAGAGCCCCCCCCCCCCCTGCAGCAGCTTGCATCTATAGCACTTCATAAGGAGTGATGCATCCTGGACTTCTCAACATCCCACTATTGCGCGCTAAATTTAGCAACATTCTTTTCATTGCCAGCCATGTCTGCAGAACTCAAGCTAACAATATAAATCTGAATTAGTGTCCAATTCAGATCTGACATATAACAGGTTGTGCTCAAGGATGCACACCCTTGCCAACTGCATTTATGCAACTGAAAACATATGGATTCTTTGGCACTCGCATTGGCAGTACTTACATCAAATAGCACTAAAAGTGTGAAACATGGCAATGTGATGCTCTAACTACTGTCACATGTAGCAGTGTTCAACAATGAAATGCTTAATGGCATAGCTTGTAATCCTTAGTGTTTGGAAGGATAAATAGGCTGCATTGTGGTATATTTTAATGCTGAGTTACACACTGTTAAAATTGTTACTGCCTGGGAATCAAACTCATGGGATAAAGAATACAAAAATTGAAATGTAGCTATTTAATTCTCTGTTTACAAATAGATTTCAGATGGATGGAGTTGCATGACATGAGTAATACAGGTTGGCATATGTTTCATACATACTTCACAAGACATACTGTCCCAAACACAGTTAGAGTATGTGATGAGTCATGAAGATTATAACAAAAGCATTATCCCCAGCACACATATGCAAGTGGATTTTAAATTAAATATCATCATTGTCATGTTTAAGAAATTGTACACACATTATCTTGTGGTTATATGTGATGCATTAATATATGCTAAATACAAATTTTCAGTTATGTGAACATTACTGATGCATTGCTTTCAATAAATATATTTAGCATTCTCATTTGTCTTTAGATTTATGTTCTTAAAATGTGAGAAATGTGATTTTGACACCCTTTGTAAAAATATTGGTCAGCTGGATTTTGACCATTAATCACCTGTATTTTTTATCTAAAGTCACTGCACTTACATCTTGTGCCACAAAGTTACATGACAGGTGGATTTTCTTTGATGAGTACTATCCTGAGTGCTGATGGCTGCTCAGAGCTGCCAGGCTGGTTTGTGCTGCATAAGGCAGTATAAGCTAAATTTTTCACTTATTTCCTTAGTCAGTGAACTGTGTTTGCATGCTGCCAAGCAGAGAACCAAAGCAAAAGGAATTATAAATAAATACATGAGACAAAGAGAATAAAACTGACAGTGTAATGAATTCAGTCAATAGGTATATCCAACAATGACCGGAGCAAGAAGTGCATTCAAGTGACACATTCATCCTTCTCGCATCTCCTTGCAACATCAGACATGTAATTTGTAGAACACATTATTAGACTTGTAGTTAATGACAAATTATGTAAAAGTGGACGGATAGTTCACATGTTGTTAGCAATACTGACAATAGTTGATTTTTAAGCAACAACACAGTTATATCACAAAATGTGAGTAAATATGTACTCAGACCACCCTCTGTAAAATTATCAGTTAAGTGGATTCAGACTTTGTATCAGCTGTCCTTTTCTCTAAACTCACTGCACTTGCACCTTGTGCCACAGAGAAAGTTACCTGGCAAGTGCATTTTCTTAATTATTATCCTAAGTACTGACAGCTGTACAATACCACTAGCCTGGTTTGAACTATAGAAGGCAGCCCAAACCAAAATTTTCATATCTTTTTCCTTAGGCAGTGAATCATGTTTGCATGTTATAGAGTGAAAAGCAAATGTGAAAGGAATAATTAGAAATGAACGACAGAGAATAAAGCTGACAGTGAAATTAATTAAATTAGTAAATGTAGCAATGACGGGAGGATGAAGTGCATTCAAGTTTCACAATTATCCATCATATCTTCTTACAACATCAGAAATATACTCTGTGGAACACATTATCAGACTTGTAGTTAATGACAAATAATGCTAAAGTGGACAGACAGCAGATTACATGCTGTGAGCAATACTGAGAATAATTGAGTTTTACATAACATGGTAATAAAAATAAAATTGTATCAATATGTGTTAATAACCATGTCTGTTAAATTAATAATCAACTATATTTGAAACCTGCATCACCTGTATTATTTCACTCAATTTACTTCAATAACACATTGTGCCAAAGGGATAGTTATCTGAAATGTGGAATTTATTCTCTAAGTACTATCCAGACTGCTGGCATCTACACTATATTTTTCAATTTTTTCCTTCAGTAATGAACCCTGCTTGCTAGCTGCTAAGCAGTGCAAAAATGCAGACTACAGATAAAAAAAACATATTGAGAATAATTGAAATATCATCTGTAAACAGGATGTGAACACTGCATAATTTGTCTTATTTATATCATAGGTTCATAGGATCACAGGAGGTTACTAGGCTATTGGCTCTAGGGCCTTTATAAGACAAGTCATGTTATACCCCTGTTCCCTTATTGACCAACTTGTATGGTCTATATTTGCAGTACGAGTCTATGATCAGCACCGGCTGCCTTTATCCAAGAGAGAGAGACATTGGTGATACCCCCTAGGATAAATTTATGGTCTCCCATCCAGTTGTCTAAGCTACACATAAAAAGGGTCATTGAAGAGCTCTGTTTCAGGTGAATTAGGAGTTTGTTCCAGAGGACTGGCAATCTCTGGGAGACATATCTGTCTCTCCAGCATGTCCTGTTAATGTCACAGGCTAGGTTAAAATCCTTAAAGTGAGTGAATATAGTCCCATGTGACTTGTAAATGTGTAGCATTTTCATTAGGGCAGGATATGAGACTGCTCTGTAGCCCAGGCACAAGTCACCTCTCAGCAGCCTTCACTTCATTTGCATTTCATAACCCAAAGTTGGACATCTGTTGTGCAATCTCTGCTGTCATTACTATTCAGGGTTCTGATGACCACACAGTGATGCTGGATTTATTTGCGCTACTAACGGCAAACCAAATTAAATTTTTCACTTTTTCCTTATCCTTTATAACGTAATTGTGCACTGCCAAGCAGCATAAAAATGCAGAAGGCAATATTAAGAAAAGATTTACAAAAATTATTTTGGTTAACAATTTAAAAAAATATGAAATTAATCAAAGTGTATATCTAGCAATGAGCAGAGCTACTAGTGAATTACACTGACACATTCAGCCTTCTCCTATCTCCTTGCCACATCACTACTATCAGGTATGTCTCACAATATCAGGACTTTAGGTAATGCCATGAAAATGGAAAAAGAGACAGGGAACAGCAGAAATGTTGTCATTTTTACACAACACAAACAATTAATTTCGGCATCATTTCAAATGACATAACTATCAGGTTTACTCAGTACTGACATTAGTTGAGTTTCCCACCTCGGCATATTCATACACCCAAAAAAGGGTCACTACTTATTATGACCTCCTTCAGTAAAATGATCTGTGAACAGATTATGAACCCTGCATCACCTGTACTGTTTCCCTAAGTTCAATTCATTTACATTTTATGCCACAGAGATAGGTGTGTGACAACTTGAATTTTGTCACTTAGTACTATCAAGAGTGCTGAGGAAAACACACCAATGCCAGCCTCATCTGCACTATTAATGGCATTCCAAATTAAATTTGTCAGTTTTTACTTTGGGATGTGAACTCCATTTACTGCTACTGATCACTGTCAGTCAATGTAGTCCAATGCCTAAAAGCATGCAAACTACCAAGTGAAAAACATTTTGAAATGAGTACTTCAAATGAACATTTCTGATGTTTCCTCAACTTTGTTATCTTGCAACAGGAAGCTGTATGCATTAGAAACATCACAGCAGAGTATTAAAAGCAATCATTTAATATTATTACTTATTATTACCTTAAAGCAACTGAAATCACTTGAAACCCCCCACTATCTTCTCCTTCTCCAGCTTTCCACCACTCATAAACTTACCTATAAACCTTACGACTCTCCATCTCTAAGCTCCATATTTTCACTGTATAATCCATTTCATCCTCTTCACTCTGAGCATCGATATTTGCTCCAAATATACAAGCCAATACTCCCTGCAGACCAGTTACTCTACTCATGGACCATCGCCAAAATCTGGAGGACCCTCCCAGATCCAATCCATTTACAATCATCACCAGCTATCTTCAAAGCTGCCCTCCACAGCCACCTGTTCTCTACGTGGATATGTAACTGTTCAACTCCTTCTTCAGTAGTTACCTAAATTTTAACCTAATTATAAAATAGTAAAACTCTGGGCAGGATTCACGAAGGCTTGCACGGAGTGTAAGAGACGTGCAACACTCCATGCAAGCCTCGCGATCCAGGAACAGCCCTAAGCTCCGTGTAAGAGACCAGCTAAAACGTCTCTTACACGGACTGGGCGTGGACATGCTAAATACCTCACTTGCATCCGAAAGGTATGCAAATGAGGTATATTAGCGATCCACGAAGCAGAAACCAGTCCATGTAGGAGACGTTTTAGCTGCAGAAATGTACTCAGCTGACAACTGAGTACATTCCTGCAAATTCCACAACGGAGCGATGTCAGCTCCAAAAAAAGGTTGCATATGACTCAGGCAGCATGCCAATGGCCAAATATGTGGCCATTGGCAAGATAACCCGATGCAAAAATATTAAAAATATAATTTTTTTTTTTCGGCGATCGCCAATGTTTAAACCCAGCACAGCCCCGCGCAAATGGGCTGCGCTGTATAAAACCATAAAAAAGAAGGTTATAAACCCACAAATGTGGGTTTCATGCAATACATGGAATGACAATGCAGGGACCAGCAGACCAAAACCAACATGGCCACCGTGTAGTGGTTGCTAAGGGGGGAAGCTGAGTCTAAGACATGTAACTAAGCATTAGTAGGCAATCTCATGTAAATGAGGGTTCGGATACTGAATCTCACAGTCACATACCAAATGAGCACAGTCTGAGTAGTGTAAGAGATACAAAAGGGGGAGGAATAGAGTAGGAGATAGGTGACATCATGGGGGGGAATGGTAGAAAGAAATGCAGTTCATTGGAGGCCAGTGTAACATGACAGATGACAGGCACAGATCAT
The DNA here is from genome assembly GCF_019279795.1 of Protopterus annectens. Classification (NCBI taxonomy): domain Eukaryota; kingdom Metazoa; phylum Chordata; order Ceratodontiformes; family Protopteridae; genus Protopterus; species Protopterus annectens. Next base: position 891,616,316 of record NC_056737.1, read on the forward strand.
GGAAAGAGGTGTGCCACTAGATAAGTCATGGAAAGTCAAGAAATGAAGGTGTACACTGTTACCTATACCAAAGTTTCTTGCTGGCCATGCATGCACACGTGTGCATGCCATGAAGCGCGAGTAGGACAGTGTGCATGCGTGTAAGGCAGTGTGAGCATGTGGGAGCGTGTTGGGAGATGTTTAACACTGTTTGCGCGGGTGTGCACACGTGTAAGGCAGGCTGAGTATGTTGGAGGCTGTTGGCAGATGTGTAACAGTGTTTGCGCGGGTGTACGTGCGTTTAAACCCGAATAAGTAGATTCTGAACCGTGTAAGCACGTGTGCGCGCGTGTAAGCCACTGTGAGCGTGTTTCAGATAGTATGCATGTTGCTCCCCCATGAGGAAACAGAGAAGAAAAAGGAAGCAACAGAATTAATAGGAAGCTAGCAGGGATAACTGCTGAAGCTAGCAGGTGAAAATAATTAGAAGCAGGCAATTACACAGGCAGAATAGTAGCCCAGCCCAGCACTTAAAACTCTGCAAACAGTAGTGCAGGATGTTTCCATTAAGAGACACTGCAAGACAGGAGTAAGCTAATAGAAGTGAAAACTGAAAAAGCTTCACTCAGAGCAGAAATGTTACGGGCTGCCATAGCTGTCATAATAAGACATAGGCGACTTGCTGAGGGTGGTGACAATGCAGATGGTGCCAGACAACCCACAGTGAGGAGATGGAGAAGAGTGTACAGGCCCAGGGTCACCTACCATGGGTTACATGAGCTGGAGATAGTAGAGCGCTATAGAGTGGACAGAGAGCTCCTGCAGCAAATTGTTGAGCTGTGCAGGCCATGCCTCACACACAGAACCAACAGAGGGGAACCCATCCCAGTGGAAACCAAGGTATGTGTTGGCCTAAGAATACTAGCACAGGTACCTTCCAGAGACCAACTGGTGATATGATGGGGATATCACAGGCATCAGCCTCCAGGGTACTGCACCAGTTCCTGGATGCCATGTCAGCACATGTCGGTGATCATGTATATTTCCCCAATGCCCGTGAGGTATTGGCCAGCAATATGCGTCTCTTCCATCAAATAGCGGAATACCCTGAGGTACTGGGTGCAATAGACTGCACGCATACGCATCAAAGCACCAGCCGGTGAGCGGGTAGGTCCTACATTAACCGCAAGGGCTTCCCTCCATCAACTGCCAGGTCGTGTGTGATGCCCAGGGCATAATAATGAATGTGTGTGCTGGCTGCCCTGGGAGTTACCACGATTCCCACATCTGGCATTTGACACAGCTGTACCAGACATTTGCCAATGGGGACATCCCACACGGACACCTAGTGGGGGATGCAGGTTATGCACTGGAGCCGTGGCTGATGACACCCATCAGAAACGCACACACACCTAACAGGAACGCCATAATGAGGCACACGCACAAACACGTAATGTAATAGAGCGTGTGTTTGGGCTGCTCAAGTCACGGTTCCGATGTCTGGACACATCTGGTGGAGCCTTGCAGTACACACCAACTACATGTACCCAAATTGTCATGGTATGTGCTATGCTACATAATATGATCTTGCGAAAACAGCTGCAGCAGGACCAGCATAGGGCCGGGCCAAACAGCCCCCCACCATTGCCAAGGCCATCACAGGCAGAGCGTGACTCGGAGGAGGAACAACCTGAGCCTGCCCCAGTAGGCAGAAGGAGGCGTGCCCAGTATGCCCTGGCCTTGGCAAAGAGGCAACGCATAGCACATACACTGGCTCAGTAGGAACCCTGGGAATGATACCCCCTCTGACTTACTCAAATAATAACATGGATGCCTAAAATGACACGACCTGCTCACGAACATGTACAGGGAAGTGTAATATGTGCATCTGACAGAGGCAGCCCTGCAGCACCACCTGAGGCATGAATGCTATGTGTTAAGTAATGTAACACCATGTACTATATGCACACCTGAGCATCCTGACTAACATCCACCCTCACCAAGCATGAAGCCACAAAATGACAATGGGATGATCAAGTGCAATAACTGGCTGAAGTAATGCAGTCAGTCAAAGGGGAGCCAATGTGTTTCAGGCTGGGAAGACATGCGGAGCTTGACATGATGCACCACCTGCTAGGGGTGGCATGCACCTATCATGCCATGCCCCATGGATACTGGCAAAGGCTTTCAGTACCCACAGCATGCCCTGAATAGGTAAGTCTCAAAACACAAACCCACCTTCATAGGTTCTACAAGGGATAGGAACCTAGATGTAATGCTACCCAATGACAGATGTATAAACAGCAAGATGTGTGCAGTGTAAACGCACACAGTATGGAGAATGTAGATACCAGTCCTGTAATAGAGAACTGGGCAAGGCTCACATCAGCACCCTAACACTACCAGGTCACACCTCATACTGTGCTGTACAGCCGCAAAACATGGAACAAGCTACAAAAGGAGGGTGACTAGCAAGAAATGGCAAGGATAACCACACCCCATGTTGGTACCACAACAAGAAGCAGCATGGAATAGCCATGGTCAAATACCAATAGCTAAAACTGCCTCGCAGTATATAGCCTGCTGCAGACTACTGTCCTAATACCAGGAACAGCACCTGGCCTATGTCGGAATACATGAATATATCAAGCCCCCCAAACCACATTATATTGCTTGACTGAAAATACCCAGACATACCCGGTAGCATTGTACTAGCACCAACACAGTAGGAGAAAATTACCCAGATTCCATAAACCAAAATGCCCAGGAACAATGTACCACTCCCACAAGAGGGGTAAGCATACTGGATGTGATAATCAGCAACATGTGTACTGGATGGCAAGATGAGAAGTGCACCCCTCACTGGTAAGACCAGACCATAGAGTAATCACACTGGATATACACATCCTGACCCCAGTCCCTGGCCAGAATACCACAGTGAAAAACATGTGTAAAGTATAGGTTGCAGCCCTCAAAACCGATGTTGAATCCACAAAAGGCCCTGTGCAAGTGCAGAATATGGGACACACCACAGAACATGTTATACAGGCATTCCATGAACACAGCCAGGAATGCTTGGAGTATGCAATCACAAATAACAACAACACACAATGCCATACACGCAAGCATCTGGCATGCTGGCCTCCAGCCATTACCAAACCATGCAAGAGAATGAGGAAGCTACCACAAGATAGAGCAAACATAAAAAGGGAAGTAATCACTGACCAGTAGTATGGCAACAACATATGTCCACACATACAATCCACTAAGTCCAGCCACAACAAGTAGAATCTGTGAATCCAGAGGCAATGTGACGCCAGTACCAAGTACACAGACAACCACAACACCCCCCAATAAATACAAATATATGTGATAGATGCATCCATGTATCCAAACCAGAGGTTGAGCTCCAACAACTCAGTACTCTCAAAACTAGTCAGGAGGAGAAGGTAACCACATACACCACAAACCCAGTCCCACATAGACCTACCACAACTGTAAACCAAACACATAAACACAGACAAATATTCCCGGAGGCCTTAATTACAAACACGCCACACCAACAGAAGCCTCCAAAGTAGATCACAAGCAACCACAACCTTCAAACATAGCACATGCAACGAATAGTACGCAAAGCTGGTGTGCCAAACAGTCACAGGCCAGAAGGAGAAACAACATGCCTGATACAGTCATAATAGGTGCCTGTATAGGCAGACACACTGCTTTCCCACTCACCAGACTGAACAAGGGAAAGGGTAGAGTAAGCTGCTTGTAGGCTGCCACAAAATGCCACATAACACAAGTACGCAGGTCACCCCAAAGCAAGCAGAAATATGATGCACTCAATGTCCATGCTGGTGTGAATTACCTGAGATGTACCTCCCTGGTCAACATCAAAAGAGACATGGATGGTCCCTCTGAGTATGTACCCCAGGGCGGGATGACACTGGCTGTGTGCAGCATTCAACCCTCACCAAGAATGATGCCACAGTACAAACACAGAATGCTCATGTTTAACAGCTGGCACAGTTACAGCTGTCAGTCCAAGAGGGTCTAATGTGTGTCTGCTTGAGATGTAAAGCATGACAAGCCATGCTGCTGTTCCAGGGATGGCTGTCAGCTGTTACCCGTGTGTGTCTGGATACTGGATAAGGCCTTTGCTGCCTCCATAGAGCCGTATGTAGGCAAGGCCAAAAAGACTACCCACCACCCTAGAAAACATAAGTGGTAGGAAACATAAGGGTAATGCTGACCAATGCCAGATGTGTAAACTGCAATATGCATGCCCCTGAGGCACTTCCCATTATGGAGAACATTGATGTCTGTGCAGTGACAGAAGCCAGTGTGTGTAGAGGGGGTTAGTGTGTGTTCAAGACTGTTTGAAAGAAGTATCCCTTTTGCCAACTAGGAGAATACACTACAGGATGCACATTCACCTTTCTAAACACTGATGATGTCAGCACCCTATAAGTACAGCAGGAGAAGGGAAACCACCCAGTAATGTGAATAGCACACTCTGCTAATGCGTCCGTCTTAAGTGTCATAACATAGCTAGGTAGGGGGTGGAATCCTGTACATGCTCAGTCGGTGTGGAGGGGGTTAGTGTGTGTTTAAGACTTTTTGAAAGAAGTATCCCTTTTGCCAACTAGGAGAATACACTACAGGATGCACATTCCCCTTTCTAAACACTGATGATGTCAGCACCCTATAAGTACAGCAGGAGAAAGGAAACCACCCAGTAATGCGAATAGCACGCTCCGCTAATGCGTCCGTCTTGAGTGTCATAACATAGTTAGGTAGGGGTTTGAATCCTATACATGCTCAGTGTGTGTGGAGGGGGTCAGTGTGTGTTTAAGACTGTTTGAAAGAAGTATCCCTTTTGCCCAACTAGGAGAATACACTACAGGATGCACATTCCCCTTTCTAAACACTGATGATGTCAGCACCCTATAAGTACAGCAGGAGAAGGGAAGCCTCCCAGTAATGCGAATAGCATGCTTTGCTAATGCGTCCATCTCGAGTGTCATAACATAGTTAGGTAGTGGTTTGAATCCTGCAAATGATAAGTGTGCGTGTTTGGATGAGGGGGGTTAGTGTGTGTGCAATTTTGTGTGAGGGAAATGTCCCTTTTGGCAACTGGGAGAACACACTACAGGATGCACACTCCCCTTTCTAAACACAGATGATGTCAGCACCCTATAAGTACAGCAGGAGAAGGCAAGCCTCCCAGTAATGCAAATAGCGCGCTCTGCTAATGCGTCCGTCTCCAGTGTCATAACATAATTCGGTAGTGGTTTGAATCCTGCAAATGGCAAGTGTGTGTGTGTTTGGATGAGGGGGGTTAGTATGTATGCAGTTTTGTGTGAGGGAAATGTCCCTTTTGGCAACTGGGAGAACACACTACAGGATGCACACTCCCCTTTCTAAACACAGATGATGTCAGCACCCTATAAGTACAGCAGGAGAAGAAAAGCCTCCCAGTAATGCGAATAGCACACTCTGCTAATGCGTCTCTCCCGAGTGTCGTAATGTAGTTAGGTAGGAGTTTGTGTTTGGATGTGGGGAGTTTGTGTGTGTGCATTTCCGTATGAAAAACATGTTCGTTTTGGCAATCAGGAGATCACACTACCTGATGCACATTACCCTTTCAAAATACTGATGTTGTCAGCACCCTATAAGTACAGCCAGAGAAGAGGAACTATCTAATAATCCGAATAGTGTGCTTTGCTAATGCGTCTCTCTCACGTGTCGTGACTTAGTTAGGTAGGGGAATGAATCCTGCAAATGGCAAGTGTGTGTGTGGGGGTAGTAGGGTGTGTGTAAATGCAAGTGTGAAGGAACAGATCCTTTTGGCAAATACTACAATACACCAGATGCTGCATATTCCCCCAGTAAACACAGGGGATGTCACCACACTATCAGCACATCCAAACAGGGCTAGTTGGCTAGTAATGCCAATAGTGCGCTCTGCTACTGTGTCTATTACCATTGTCAGAGTACAGATAGGTATGTTTTGGTAACCCACAACTGCCACGTGTGGTTGTGTCACACAGTATGACCTTGTGTGGGTTTTTGTACATAACAATGCATGCCATTGCCTAAACCAGCAATGACATTGCACACATGATGTATGTGTGTGACACATACACATAAATACCTGTGACCTGCAGTAGTTACCATGTCTGACACATGCCTCGAGTGGAGAAATGGTATTTGCAATGTATACCAATATGACTGTGTCTTACTGTGCAGGGTCCACACGTGGTATGTCTCTATACAGTGTGGGTGTATATGGTAAAATACCTACAGCAGGGGATACACACCTGGTCTGGGCCATATAGTGTACATGTAGTCGATGTACAGGTGCTGCATGTTCCCACCTGTTGTGGTAGTGGTAACATGTCATTCCACTGCAATTCAGTGACCACATGCTGTGAACCCTTCAACTAGTGTGTTGTAGCTACAGTAATGCTCACGCACAATGTTTGGCTGGCTGCAGTCCAGCCATATAAACACAGTTCTTGAGACTGTCATATTGCCAGTGTTGTTATGGAGGATAGGTAGTCTTCCTGTGTATGGGAGGGTTGTGTGTGCCAGGCTATGAACCAGATGGCAGTCCGACACACTGTTAGCTGCACATGATTAGGCCCTGATGCTTTGTGCTGTGCCAACAACCTGGAGGTGTGTGTATCTGTGGTACCTTGGGATACCACCCCCCTGTCCATGTGTGTTACATGTGTAGGGGATGACAGGCATGGTATGGGGCATAACCTGTCAGTGATGGGTAACACCTGTGAGCCATGAATCAGGAATCTGGTACTGCACAGACATTGCAGTTCACCGTGCTGAGGACAGTGTCTGGTGCATGCATCTTCCGGTGTACACTGCTGTTGTTGTGTAGCAGCACTGTTAGTGTCCTAACCTGTGTGATACCCACAGAGGTGGCTATGTAAACCATGTCCTGCAGCATAAGGCAGTATGTGTGTACCAAGGAGCTTTGCCATTATACATCGGGCCATGGGTGTCATGTGCAAGATGACCCTTGCACATCATTGTGGCTTCCCTAGCATGTAAGCACACGTTGACAGCCAGCGGATACCCTATGAATGACAGTGGAGACTGAGCATAATGTAGACATACAACACCCTTCCCACATATAGTGGTAGCATACCTGGTGAGGGTATGTTGGCAACCAAGATCAGGCTCATACTGGCCTGTGCCACATGCTGAGAGATCCATTCTATGTTCCCTATCATGTAGTCCAGGGAGGTATGTCTCAGGCCAGCCATACTGGCATGGTCAATGAGTGAGTCATATGTTTCCATGCCTCTGACTGACCTGTATGCATGTGTTCTGTGGTGGACCATAGTGCCCCTGAGGCATATCACTGTGACCTTCACCAGATACAGCCTGTTGAGCGGTACCCCAGTGCAGCACCCAAGACAGGTACCTGACACGTCTGTAGCAGGTGTGTTGTGTAGCCCTACAGGCTGTGAGTGTGTGGCACAGGGGATGTGTGTGCCATGTGTGGCATGTGCTCTGTTCCGATGGAACATGTGCCTGTATGCCAGCTGCAGAGGTGTGTGATGCTCAGGCAGGATGCTATTCTGAGTCCCCACGTATGCCCCAGTGTGTTCAGCATGCTGTCAGTGCGTGTCAATGTCTGACTTGTATTGTAGTCACTGTAATATATTTTATTTATTTATTTATTTATCCTACATTTGTTGACCGGGATAGTCCGACTGGATGCATGTCCATTTCCAGGGGAGGCCCGGGGAGAAAAGCTACAAGGGTAAGCAGATACAGCATTACATAATACCAGCATTACATATTACAAACAGATTATTTACAGAGATTACATAAGTAAGCAAGTTAAACATATTCCACAGGTTAATGTTAGTCCTGAGCACAAGTCAGGATTAAAGTAAATTACACAGTAAACTGGTTCACAGATTTTACACATTCAAGTTAGCCAGGCTTGATACATTGACATAGCCATTTAAGTGACAAATGTTGTTTGAGTCTAGTGTTAAATTGACCTAAGGTGGAAAGTAAGGTAATATCAGCTGGAAGTGAGTTCCAGGATCTACTTACAGAGTTTGCAAAGAGAGAATCACTGGCTGTGTTATTAAATTTGCTAGTCTGAATTAGTAGTTTGTTAGAGGATCGAAGCGGTCTAGGATTGTTATAGGGGGTGATAATATTTGAAGTGCAGGAGTATTGTCCGGATTATAGAGGATTTTATAGGCCATAATCAGTTGGTTATACTGTATTAGGCTGGGTATTGCAAGCCAACCAAGCTGATTTAGATTGATGCAATGATGTGTCCTAAAAGGCAGCCCAGTGGCAAACCTGGCAATGTGGTTGTAGCAAATTGAGTGTTTGTTAAGGACAGTCTTGTTCATATTCGAGAGTAGAGGGGATGCATACAGAAGGGTTGAAAGAAGGTGTGAGCGAGCTATGGCGCCTTTAGCTGGAGGGGCTAGGAAGGCTTTTATTCTGTAAAGTGAACCTAGATTTTTACTGATGGCTTTGATAATTTGGTTAACATGTAGGTCACATTTGAGATTATTGTCTATGATGACACCTAATAGTTTAGTAGATGGGTCAGGGGAGATTATTGTGCCATCAGTTGATGTTATGGTAAAGGTGAAAGCGGTAGACCTACGTGTTGGTGAAATAACAGCAGTTTAGTTTATTTGGGATTTAGGATCAGACGATGTTCAGAAAGCCAGTTTTCTATTGTATTAAAGGTGGTCTGGGTAGCTGACCATAACTCTACTGGAGATGTGGCTGAGCAGATCAGAGTAGAGTCTTCAGCATACTGGATACAGCTGACTTTTGGGATGACAGTATAAAGGTCGTTAATGAAGATGGAGAACAGCAAGGGCCCTAGTATAGAGCCTTGTGGTACTCTGAGGGTGTTAGGTAGAAGGTTAGAGAGTTTGTTCTGCCAGAGGCCAGCCTGCTGTCGACCATGCAGGTAGGATTGAAACCATTGGAAGGCTCCAGTATCTAGACAGAATGTTTGCAGGGTGTGGATTACAAGTTGGTGATCAACCATATCATATGCCTTGGAAAGATCCAAAAAGAGGGCCGAGGATATATAATTAGTGTTGCAAGTATGGTTTATGGTGTTAGTAAAGGCTAGGAGGCCTGAAGTAGTGCTGTGATGAGGACGGAAGCCATGCTGAGTGTCTGCCATAAGGCGAGTTTGGATTAGGTGGTGCATGAATTGTCTATGAATACATTTTTCCATAATCTTTGCAAGTGGAGAGAGTATAGCTATTGGCCTATAATTGGAGAATTCAGTAGAGCTGCCTCCTTTGTGAAGTGGGATTACATATGATATTTTCCAGATGGTGGGAGATTTAGATTCTACCATGGTTCGTTTGATTACTTTTGAGACGGGGTAAGCAATAGCATCATCTGATTTTGATAGGTACTCGGCAGGGAGTTGATCAGCAGAAAGTGTAGTGGGTTTCATTGTTTCAATCAAGGTACGGAGAAGTGAAGTGGCAACTTGTTGGCAGCTGAACACAAGTAGGTTTCTAGGGGTGCTACTTTCAGGACCAGGGGAGCTAGGAGGTAGATGGCTAGCTAGGGCCTGAAATGTCTCAGTAAAGAATTGGTCAAAACTATCAGAAACATCTTCAGGGGCTTTATCAATAGTAGCAGCAGGGATTGGGGTTGAAGTTTGTCCAGGATGTAGTATATATGACATGCCACCTGACAGGGTATGGCATTACTGGGTTCAGAGAGCCCAGTCCCCAGATTGGCTGTGTGGTGGCATCCCACACATGTGTTGTACATTCCTAGCCAAGGGTGACGGCTGACTGCATACATGTGGCAGCTGTGACATTGCCACATGACTCACATAAACCACAACTGGACCATAGAGGTGATTCACAGGTTACCTTTGCACATGCTACCCTAGTAGTGTGATTGCCATGGTGAGTACCAACACATAGGGCCAATGGGGAACAACATACTGAAGGTGTGTATGTGTGGGTGTACCGCTACTGTTTCATAGCACTGGCATATATGACTGCACATGTGGGTAAATGCCAGGTAAGACATGTGCAATGTGTCACAGGCAATATACATGCGTACAGGACAGACAGTGACATTCTGTCATGTGTAAAGTTGACATACGTATCGTACGCTATGCAGATGTCACTAGGAGTCTACAGAAGCACTGTAACTCTGCATTGCAGGTGTAAGCAGTGTTCCAGGGAACCCCAAGCGAACATGCATGCAAACAAAGCTACAGTAAACAGGGCTGGAAGTAGTGCATTATACAACAAAGAAGGGGTAACAATAACAGTAAGTAACAATGCAAATATGTAGGCACTATCAACATGTACCCAGGAATACGCAGCACAGATGCCCATGGTAGAACCGATATTATGTCATACTTATTTGTGATTTGGATTACATTGGTACTGCACACATATCTACATGCGAGAACATCCACATGGCATAGTTGTTGTGGGCAACTTGACACCATTACTGTACATGTCCACCATTGCATATCACTACTTGCGTTAGCTTTCCCCCTGTGCTACCCATGTATGCAGCTATCTGTTGACAACCTTACCACCGGCATGCAATTATGTGCAGCTGTTATACTTTGGTATGTACTATGGGTGCAGATAACAATTCAGGACATTCATACAGTTACTGCAACAGGCATTCTGGGATAAACACACAGTCATAGCAGCACACTGTACTGTTACCAACATGATACTACTAATACACTTCTATGTAGTCACCCTGTTCATCAGCAATGTGTTTACATGTTCCCGCAATGATGTTGGAGATTGCAGGAGGTGGCACAGTGTCATCATATGCACAGGGTGTGGATTAGGTATGCCTGAGTCAGCCACTGATACCACCAATTGACATGTGTGTGTATGTGTGTTGGTGAGGGGCAGCAGTACAGGGTGGGGCAGTGTTGGTGCAGTGTGTGCGTGTATGTGGTTGCCCTAGGTGTTAACATTTCGCATGTGTGTATGCACGCACACAGTTCCACCTCATGGCTGCCATATACAGGGGTTTGTGGACAGCCACAGACTGCACCTGGCAGGCCATACAGATCAGTGTCTGTGTGCACGGACACGGTACCTGTGCCTGGCAGGGGTGCTACGGACCATATCCAGTACAAAGCCAGACTGGGTACTGTCATCAGAAGCGGGAGTGTGTTGACTGGACACAAGTCCCTGTTGGGACTGTCCAGAGCCACGTGCACGTGGTCTCCTGGGGCGTTCCGATGACAGCACAGACCCAGCATTGCTGGGGCTGCTGCTGGCACTATGGGGGCGTGCGCAAGCCTGTTGTCATCCGCGCTGACTGCCAGCTGCTGCTGCTGCTGCTGGCATATGGCCACGTCGATGCCACAAACGTCCACCATTGCCCTGGCTCATGGATATCTGGTTGTGGAACTGCTGTAATATGTCCCCACAACGTCTGTCTATGACATCGGTGAAGTTACGGATAGCATCCGCAATGTCACGCATACTGTCTGTCATGGCTGTACGACATGCTCTCAGCTCCCTCAGACCCTGTCTGGTGTACCTTTCCATACGTGACTGTGCCTGCATGACAGTCCGAAACATAGCTGAGGTTGACAGACCTCTTTGGGCACGTCGGCCAGAGGCAGTATGCCCACGGATGCTCCCACGAGAACCCATGGGCAACTGTCTGTGTGGTACCATCGGAGGACCCTGCCCATGGCTGCTGTGTGGGGATGCATGTGCCACAGGTACCACATTACCCTGGTCTATGCCCACTGTATCCTGTCCATCACCTAGGGACAATGGTGACAAAGGATGTACAGGCAGGATGACTGTGTGCAATGATGGGGTTGACAGCTGTGTACTGTCAATTGGCTGACCAATGGCAGACCCTGACACACCTTCCTGTACCATTACACAAATATCATCATTACCAGTAGCCGTGGCACAGGATTCAGGTTCCCTGCTGCAGGTCACCAGAGCAGCCCCAGAACCTGTGGGAGGAAGACAGGAAACACAGTTTACAGTCTCCAGACATTGTTAAAAGTGATGCACTTATACACACATGCACACATGCACACATGGACACATGCACACATGCACACATGAACACAGGCACACATGGACACAGGCACACATGCAGACATGCACACGTGGACACATGCACACAGGCACACATGCACACATGAACACATGCACACAGGCACACATGCACACATGCAGACATGCACACGTGGACACATGCACACGTGGACACATGCACACATGCACACATGCACACGTGGACACATGCACACATGGACACATGCACACATGCACACATGGTCACATGCACACATGGGCACATGCACACATGCACACATGGTCACGTGTACACATGCACACATGCACACATGCACACGTGGACACAGGCACACATGCACACATGCACACATGCACACATGCACACATGCACACGTGGACACAGGCACACCTGCACACATGCACACATGCACACATGGGCACAGGCACACCTGCACACATGCACACCCCGCAGTATACACACAGAGCTCTACTGAGTTACACTACTGTTACTAGCATTATCAGGACTATTATAGGTTATGTTAAACACACTCACCAGCATGGATGGCCTGTCTTGCTGTAACCCTGGAGGGACCTGCAGAAATGATGAGATTAATGTCAGTGGGCACAACTGTGCCATTGATATTGCATATGATACAGTGTATAGAGCAGTCAAGTGTACATATGGCATATTACCTGCATGCTCCATGTCGTGCTGCTGTGTGGAACCAGCCTCCATCATAATGCAGGTGTACTGCTGTTGGTGTTCCGGGGCTGGAGCCACAACACTTAGGAGTAGCCCCTCCAGTCTGGTGAGGGGGGATGTGTGGCCACCCCACCTCCTGTGGCGACCTGTTACCTGTGGATATCTGATGCATGCTGCTGGACACTTTGGATTAAATCACTGCAGTGATGTCGTACCTGCTCATATGTCCTGTTATGCGTGCCAATATCATTTACCCTATGGACAAGGTCTTGCCACAGTGCGGCCCTCTCCTGCTGATTCTGACTGGTGCGGGAAAACAGGATGTCATACTCCCGCACCAGGCTCTGGTGGATCTCCTCATCTTCTGCCACAGAGTAGGCAGGGTTACGCTGTTGCGCCATCTCCCTGGAAGAGAACACACACAGGATATCAGCAGACCATGTCAGCAATATATGGCACACATACTATACATGATACTCATGTGTAGTGATATACTACTACTCCCATATGTTGCATGTGTGTGTGTTGTGGTGGATACACAGGTACATGGCCAGATATCAGTGCCCAGCCAACACCTGTGCAGCAATTCCTGCCACATTCCACACAACATAGTAGCATGCCCCATCAGTCAGCACACACTGACAGGTGCAATGCACAACCTCACTCTGGGGGTTCATCCCAAGGTACTGTATGTGGGACACCGTCCACTACTGTGATGTGGACAGAAGTTACTCGGCCTGGATATACATATCCCACTACCACCAGCACAGTAGACTACTTTGATATGTATGTGATTAGACAGTTAATCACTTGCTGGGACTGAGATGGTATCCATGCAGCACACTGGGCCAGTGGAAGCCACAAGCCACACTGCTGACCCCTTTGCAAATGCTTACCATGGACATGCCACAGATTGCATGGAACTTGCACACACATTTCTAACCCAGACCCTATGCACAAAGGTTAGGCATCCTGTCCGGTGGACCCCAGACAGAGGCAGATTGTATAACAATAGCAGGAGGCTACTGCAGGACAGAGAACATTCACATTAAGGGAAGGCATCTGTGGTCCACACTGGTACTACGCTACGGTCCATCATAACAACGGCCATGGCCTACTCTGGGAGGGAAATTGACACAAACACTATGGATGACCACAAGGCCTTCTTCAGTTATGTTACACATATGGACCACATGCCTCAGATATGCTCTGTGTTAATACACACCTACTTAACATTCACCAAACACACGGATATTGGCAACAATCTTGCAGACATGTTCGGTGCATGTATCCCCCCTCCTTCTCCCCCACCAGTTGAAATATTTATCACAGCTGGATGTAGCCTCCCTATCATCTCACATGTCCAGGTGAGGGCCGCCCTCAGCAGAGAAGAACACACAGCATCACTGTGACCTAGTGGTATCCCTGGATGTGTGCTACCGGCACTCCGAGAGGACATACAACTGCATATAACACTGATAGTTTATCTTGGCTGTACTACAGGATATGTACCTGGACAGTGGCATACAGCAACAGTGGTCCCACACCACTAAGGGGGCACTTCGACTGACCCTGGGAATTACCACATCATATGCATAACGGGCCTGGTCTGCTAAGCTATGGAATTATGCAGTATGGAATGCATATGCAGTGACATCGGGTACCTGCAGACACTTGTTCCCAGCCAGTGTGCCTTTGGGATGGGCTGATCCTGACTTTTGAACCTGGCTGACCTTTCAAAGCAGTCACTACAGCCATTGCTGGGCCAATGCACAGACAACTGCTGCCAGGATCATGGCCTAAGACTGATTGACATGTAATGTATGGTCATCCCCTTTTGGTGGAACTACGTACACACAACATATCACATGGACATACCTATGGATACAGACCTACGACACATTTGGAGGGTTCACAGTATGCACACTATTAACCTGCTACTTTGCATTACCTGTGTTTGTCGCAACTGGTTGCGTTACCACAGCTTCTGCTTGCTGCTGCTACTGTCAGTGCTGACAGCTTCGGGTGACAGAGTCACAGTGTCTAATTTTATTTTTATTTATTTTTTTTGCTCTCTCTCTCTCTCTCTCTCACACTTCTCGTTCTCCCTCTGTCTGCTTACAGACATTGCAATGAATGTATTGCATGTGGGGAGTGTTAGCACTGGATGCTTTTGTAGGTATCTGCATAGGTCCATGTGATGGCCTCTGCACCAATTGTAAGCCAGCATTTGCTAATTGCATACAGCCAGTTGTGTACTGATTGCAGTTCTCACTGTGATTTCAGGTCAGTGCTATAAAAGGGTATGTGGGATAGGCGTTGCCCTTTCAGATTGTGAGGGCGTGGACCATGCTGGTATGCTGTGGACAGTGTTCTGTGAGTGTAAAGGTTAGTATCTCTCTCATGATTCAGGCTGTGTTGTATATTCACATTTCTCCATTCCTCTCTCATGTTCCCTGTAGCAAGTGTGTATGCACATTGACTCCTACAACTATATATATATACATACATTTATATATGTACTTTAACTGACCTTATTATCTACAAGCTGCCAACTAGCATGGCTGTTTCTGTTCACACACTACTATTATGGAAATCCAGTAGTTTTGACAGTAATTTTAAATGACATGCTTTGTGTACTACACATCCTATATTCCCTTTACATTCACCCCTACTATTACATGTTATATTTATTTTAGCACAATATTTTTGTATAACAGTCATGGCTTAGTGGTAGGTCGTACAGACTAGTGTTTCCAAGGTCCTGGGTTCGGGGCTGACAGTGGGATTTTATTTTGCTTTTGAACTGAGTACAGGACCTGTCAATCAAAGTGACTAAGGCACTTTTAAGCAGTTGTAACCGGGTTAGCGCTGGTTTGCGCGGAGCTCACGCATGCGCACTGGTGGTTCGCTCCGCGCACACACTCGCACACCCGCTTACAACCGCTTAACAGTGCTTACTCTGGCGCACACCCGCACTATTTTCTTTGAAAGAAAAGAAAATGGGGAGACAGGAAAGTGGTGAAAAAGGGGTCACAAAGAGGGTAAGACAGTAGGGAAACAAGCTTGGGATGTGCAGGAGGGATGTAGGTAAGGCCCATAGCTGCCCATTTCTTCATCAGCAACAGCTGTGCATATGTATGTAATTTGGTGTGACATTTGAAACCTTCCACCCCTGAGAGAGGTGTCAGGACAACAATAATACTTGTTGTACAGCCAATTGTAATTGATAGGTTCCATGTCCAGCAGACATGTGTGCGGAATGGGCAGCTATGTATGGGGCGTAATTTTTGTGGGTACAGAGTGCCCTTTTTTTCAGGTGAGAGTGGTATGTCAGGTGAAGGAAGTCGGTACAGCTGGGGAGGTAGGTTGGGTAGGTAAACAGACAAGACAAACAAGATGCATACAGGGGCGGTGTATGACATGTGTGGGGGGGTTACACAATTGATGGGGACGGAGGTTTAGATATCCAGAGCCCATGAGCCCACAGATGGCAACAGTGGAACTGATATCCCCACCCATAGGCAGTTGCCACTGTTCCTTCACTGCCCAGGAGGGGGCTGTGCTGGGGGATGTGTAGGCCGGGCAACAGGCATGCCTGTTAGTTGTGCCACCCATGCCTCGAGCTGGCGTAGGGGCTCGAGAACAGAGTCCCAAATCTCCCTATGCACCACAGTCCGGACGCTAGAGAGGGTGAGTGGTGGTCCTCCTCTGGCCACACTTGCAGAGGGGGGGTGAGCCCCATCCCCTGCAGCGCTTCCACCCGCAGGTGGCACAGGGCCACCGGAGGAGGGTCCGGACTTGGCACTAGTGCCAGGTGCACTTGCCAGCTGAGGTGGGAGAGGTGGGTCTGCTGGAACCCGCCTTCCCTGTCGTCCTATGTTTTGCATTATGTCATGACAGTTTGGGTTAGTGACATATAATACCATTCACAATTAGTTTTAACAGCATGCATTAGTATTCCCATTAACCAAACACCCAGATATTCACACCATTGAACAGCGTGCATAACACATGCATAATTTGAACAGAAATACACAGTCCAACAACATGCAGGGTTAATTGATGGCAACAGGCCATCAGGTGTGGATGTATGAACAGGGCAGATGCATCAACGGACATGCAAATATATATGACCCAACAGGACAAACGTCCAGGGGTGTTAATTGTGATTGCACATACCATTTTCACGTGGAATGGGTTATATGTGGTTATAGGGTGGGGTAAAGAAAGTAATATTAACACCTTTGAATAACAATACATATGCTGTACATTTCTAATAGCTACAGTTATATACACACTACTGTTCTAACTACAATTTCCTATATGATAACTATTTCAACTTGGTGATAGGACTGTTACTGAACATCAATATACATTTTATTGTTCTTCATACACATTCATATCTAGCTTTGTTCAGCTACATCATCCTGCTACATTTGCTTTATATAGCTGTAGACAAGTGTGGATGTTTGGTATATCAGACAATCATCCTATCTGCATATTGCAGACTGAGAGCAACATATTCAGATTTTGGGATACACATTCCAGATGCAGCAACACTTTGAACAGATTTTGCTGTTTGGTTTTGAATCTCACATGCATTTCATTCTGTCTTGACTGCAGTATACTTTATTCAGGGGTTATTACTACTGTATTGCTGGATTCATGACACTTTCTCACACTCTCTCACTCGCTTTCATTTTACTATTCAGGATGGTACTTACTTCTAGGCTTTATTGACATGTTTTACCTGTAGTTATTACAATCCTTTCCAGCAGTCTCACTTCTGTCATGTTTCAGTATTTCCACAGGGATATATTTCACACATGTGATTTCATCATCTTCTGCAGCTATACTTTTCAGCCTGCTGCAGGTTGTGTACTATTTTCTTACAGGTAGGGCATTTTTATTTCAGAATATATGTCAGACAGTTTCATTTTTTGGTTTAACTTACAGACTGAAACACACTTTTGTAATCAAGCAATACTTGCAGACACTATCACACTGTTACCTGCAGATTTTATTCCTTACTGACTACACTGCACTCTTTTGCTGACTGTCATACTTTTATATTTCTTTACAGTTACTGGTAGTGGATTACTGACCTGCCTGGTGGCGCAACCACACCAGCCTATCGCCATAGGCTCTGCGGTTCGAAGAACGGACACCTGCAGCTGTAATATAAATGAAGTAATATTGGAATACACATCTCCATAATATCAGCTAGTTTAATTTCTTACATACATAATTAAATGTTACTTACTCAGTAGTGGGGCGTTGGGTGTTTGCCGGGCCTCCTGGATCCAAAGGTTCAGTTGGTCCTGCTTGCGTCTCTTCAGGTCCACATGGTGGTGACGGACCTGCTCACCAGTCCTTGGAATCCCTGTGGCATTGGTGAGATCATGAGCCAACTGGTCCCATGCCTTGGCCCTGTATGCTCCCCAGAGGACCTGGCCCTGCATGAGTTGGGCCTCATGATTATGGACTAGGAGCCAGACCATGTACCTGGACTCCTCAACACCCCACCTCTGTGCTCGAAAGCAACTACCCTCTCCTACTCCTGTCATTCTGCCTGCAGGTCAGTTCTACAATCGTTTATGTTGTGTATTCCCGCCTATGGGGCTTATATAGTCCGTTTTTCCCACACATATCTGTGATTGGCCAATTTGGAATTGTATCAACTTCAGTAAACCTGCATTGTCATGCTCTAGTTTGTATTCATTCCTATATATTAGCTATTATTGCATTTAAAGGTACTGCTGTCATGGCTTAGTGGTTCTGTACCTTGACTATGGTGTATAGTATCCTGGCTTCAAACCTGGCCACTGCTTTTTATTTTTCATGACTGTCTAGACATGCTGAGGGGTGTGTCTGTGTAAAGGCAGTTTTGATACGGCTTGCTCAACGTTGCCCGTCGGTTAGCTTGTTTGCGCGGTGCGCAGCTCCGCGCAAACGGGGTACGCTGCTTTAAGCCTCATTTGGCTATCGGCACGCATATTACGCTCAGCTCAGTTAGGGGCACATAGATGTAGCGTGTTAGACCACTGCTCAGCTACGGGCACTCATTTTGCACCAGTTAAACCACTGCTCATTTACGGGCAGATGCACTCACTCTGTTAAACTGTAGCTCAGCTATGAGCACATCTGGCATTTTGTATTCTTTTGTTACCTCACATTTCTTCAATATAAATGGGCTATTTCATTACATTTTACATAATTTGTGGTTTTATGTGTACATATTTGTCAGGGACTTGTTTCCTGCTTATTTTGCTAAAAAAATTGGTGTTGTGGGGGCTCGAACCATGAATGCCTGCCCTTCAGCCAATATCTCTACCGCTACGCTATTGCTTCCTGGCTTATTTTGCATATTTAGTTCTTATATGCTTTCCCACTGACTGCTAACTGTAGCTGCGCTACGGGCACGCATAACAGCGCACTCACGGTTAAACATTTTTACAATTTAAAAAAATATATAAAACGTGTTTATTTATATGTTTTCTGTTCATAGTCTGTGGGGGCATGTGTTGTGTTCTGTTTATTCACATTTCCGTGGACTCTGTCGTGGGTGTTTACTTTGGGTACTTTTCCTCTTCTGGGGGTGTGTCCGCTTACAGGGCTTGGCCTACGGACATGCCTCCTACTGTCTTACACGGACCGTGTTGGCCTTAAGTGTGATTCAGCATGCTCTCATGAATATGTAGAGCATGCTGACATCACTCCGTTTAACTGCAGCCTCCGTGTATGAGTTATAACTCTTACACGGAGGCTTCGTGAATCCTGCCCTCTGTCTATACCTAATTTCACCTCTAGTCTTCTCTGTAACTTTGTACCCCTTATTCTATGTATACATGGTTTTTACAGTGGTCACTTTATTCTATGTAAATACTATGCAAATGCTGTAACTTTGTACCCCTTATTCTAGGTATACATGGTTTTCACAATGGTCACTCGATTCTATGTAAATACTATGTAAATATTAAGATTATGAAACTTTTATGTACTGCTTTTTTGTCAGATTATAAGCTTATGTATATTGGCAGGTTGTATGTTTGTATCAATTGTTCACTCTAGTATATGTAAATACTTTTCTATGCATTTTGGCATGTATTTTTGTATTTTTGTGTCAGTGTTACTTGTTACTGTGAGTAATACTGAAATTTGTTGTCATTTCTTCCTGTTACTGTGGAACTTTACTCCCTGGGCCTCCACTGAAATTTGGCTAGCATGGCCCAGTGGACTTTCCCGGTAAGCAAATGTCAATAACTAAATACATAAATAAATAAATAAATAAATACATACATAAATACATAAATAAAATTTCCCATAGTTACCAAAGACTAAGCCATATATTATCAAGGAAAAAGTGTTTAGATGTGCTCCAGTTGGGATACCCATGTACAAAGGCTGCAAACTCTGCAGTTGTATTCCTCTCTTTCTTTATGGTGCCTCATTCCTTTATCTATGCTTTTATAAGAGCAATGCTATCTCATTTTAATGCATATTTGAATTTGTATCAATGCTTCACATACTCCCTTGAATATGCATAAAGTTTCTTAGTAACAGGCAGTAAGTATAATAATTAAAACAGCATTTGAATGTTAGAAATGCTGATCTCCTAACTCAATGTACTTTCTGACTTTTTGATACATCTCTTCTCCCTGACACACCCACAGTGAGTGTACATCAAAAAGTGGAGACTGTGAAACCTTGATTGTTCCTGCAGTCAGACTAATCATAGACATTAGCAGGTAACACTTCTCAGTGCTAGTATGTGAGCATGTAGTTGTGTAGCTCCTTACACCATGTTTACCTTCCCATGTTTACCTTCCCTGCACTTAATGGAGACTGTGGTACTCAGGAATGCTAATTATTTAACACCTTATTTGTATACTCACAATGCTCAGAGGGCTGAATCTGCACTATATAAAGGTAGTTGTCTTGCTAAGAAACTTGTATCATAGTGGAGAGACTGTTTGGATCCAGAGAGTTTAATAATATTAAATACACTTTGAGGAGATGTATCTATTTTCTAAACTGCTTTCTTGTCAAGATATGCTGCTATTTTTATAGGATGCATTTAGTTTAACATTGAGGATGGATTGCAATAAGAAATACAACTATTTGTTAATCTGTCTGCATTTTCATTATCCTTTACTGTTTGCATAGCCCATATTTAGCAGTTACTTGTCTGCATTACAAAGCTTGGTAAAGAATACTACCTGATAATTTTATAGGTTTTATTTTCTTGGAATTTAAACAGTTATTGAAGAGGTATGTAATATAACATCATAACAAGGCCAGGTAGTTTTGCACGTGTAGCCCAACAAATGTATTATGGTTGTGATATCTACCTGGCTGCCCTCTACACCAGTGGAAGTGCCACTATAATAGTTTTCTTCATTTCTACTTGTGCATTATGAATTAGTATTGTTAATATTGTGATGTATTACACAGTTACACAGTCATTGTCTGCATTGCATGACTGTTATATTTGCTATTTTTTAAACATTTGGTGGAGAGTTGTCTTAACTTATGTGTAGTCATAGGGAACATTACCTTTTCAATTGTTGTATGCATGATGAATGCATCCATTCACACATAATTGAATTCACAGCCATCTTATCTGTGTATTGCAACTTTAATTGTGTGTTTTCTGTTACATTTCATACAGAGATATGGCACTCAAGACATTTGGACCTCACAAGCTGCCATTCACTGATTCAGAAAATGATGTCACTATCCAGGCCTTCTTTTTCCATGGATATTTTCTCTTAGGGAGAGTTAGAGATGATAAAGCTGCCCAAGACAGGATATGGCAACAGGTGGCCTATGGCATTAATGTTGTCAGAGGGCATTGTGAAACTTTGTCCCACATACAACACAAGGCAAGTGATATGATAACCTCTGCTCACCATATGGTGGTTGCAGTTGTCCAGGATCAGGCGGCTACGGGGGAGTGGTCCTGCTAACAAACCACCACTCACTGAAACAGAGGAGTTCCTGGCTACCGCCAGACATCCAGATAGCTCAGCAGAGGGTTCAAACAGAATCCTTGATGTTGGTGCTTATGTAGACAACTGACCCAGGCTATCTCAAGCAGAACTTCCAGGTGTGAAAAATAAAAATAATTGTATCATTGTATATATTTGTATATGCATATATGTTATATGTCTGATATATCTATAGCCAGTGATAAGTGTGAGTTAGAAGACACAGTACTAGAGAG
Organism: Protopterus annectens; assembly: GCF_019279795.1. NCBI lineage: Eukaryota > Metazoa > Chordata > Ceratodontiformes > Protopteridae > Protopterus > Protopterus annectens. Next base: position 891,638,307 of record NC_056737.1, read on the forward strand.
ATAGAGGAGGATGTTTGAGGGGGATTCAACTGGTCAGCAGATTTTTTGTATGGGATTATTTTTAATCTGCACATGTAAATGGGATTGTTCTCTGGTATCAGTTTCATTTGCATTGTAATACTTATCAGCCTAGCCTTATTTCCTCTCCCTTCCTCACAAACAGGGATATCTAGTTTGCAGTCTGCAAGACCACACCTGCACATGATAATCGCACATTTTTTATTTTTATTAGTATATATAAGGTCTAACTGAGTTCAGTAATTTTATTGCTTTAGCATCTATTATAGTTTAGCATACCTTTTGTATAGCAAAGTTTTGATCAGTTTCATTCCCTATTTCTCTCTTTGTTGTGTTTATTGCTTGTTATCATAGGTCATTCTCACAGTGGCAGTGTGGAACTCCTACCGTATTGTGTCAGAGCATCAGTAGCCTCTCAGGATGATGGTGGCAATAAAGAGGCACAGTCTGTGGTTGCAGAGGGTCAGTCTGACACTGAGGTTGTGGCTCATACATCACCTACCCATATTTTGGATATAGTCAGTATGCCTACACATACCCATGACACGGAGTGCCCTGATATAGGACAGGCTGAGGGTGACACAGGTCAGGGTAGTTTGATTACTCCAGTTGCAGACCTGGTTGATTTTCACTGTAGCCATTATTAGGGTGAGGTGTCACACAGGAGGTTTGGTAGAGTTGCTTGGAGGAGGCCTCCTGTTCACCCACTTCCTGATGCTGATGTATCATTAGTTGCCACAAGACATATATTTAGGACCATAATGCAATCACATTCCACCAGGACCTTGGAAGAGATAATGTGAGTGCCTAACATCATGTATGCTGATGTGCATGACTCCCTGAACCATGTGTGTAACTCCTTGGACAGGATGAATGATACACTGAATAGGGCAATGTCTGTGATGGAACATCTGCTGAGGGAGGGCGTGCATCCATTTGTCTGGAGAACCAGTACATCTTCTGTTGTTGTGGACATGGTTAGCCAGATCCCATTCTTGTAGTGGCACTACTTCCACTGCTCCATCAGTGATTGTGTTGAACACATGCAGACATGGCAGCCCATGGGGTTTTGGTCTTGGACATAGTTGTGAAGAGGGTTCATCCAGCAGACATCACTCACATTCAGGTAGCACCCCAACTTCTAGTCAAGGCCATGACAATAACAGTGCAACTCCTGGAGGATGTAGTTCCTATGGTTGGGGGTCACAACGTTGAACTGACTACAGTGCCATATATGTCTCACACCTGCCTGACATGCCAAGATGTAGTGCTAGCACAGTGCTTGATTGTGTTCATGCAGACACATACACACACTGAAAAAAAATCACTTGCCCATACCATCTCACACACATGCAAGCTATCTAAACAATACTGCTGAGTGCTATACATCTCTTGTAACTAGCCCTGACCACTGTATACTTTAATAAATACACATGTTTTGTACTCACACACCCACTTCTTTGGTGTCAGTTTTACCTTCCTGCCACACCCCACAACCACCTTGTTTAAATGAGGATGACTCCGCCCTTCCCTTTGCACATGTCTTTGTGACTAAGGGTTACATATATGTCCAGTGCACACAGTGAATAGTTACTGCTTACTTGCTCACAAGCTTGAATTTTTCAATGGATATTGCAGAAGAAAAGTTTTTCATTCTTGTTCCTACTCATTGGTAAATGAGTGCTTAGATTATTGTTGAACCTCATTGTACTTCAGTTAGTTTTGAAAGTAATGCAGTGGGACCAGCAGATACTTCAGTCTTCCTTTTTGCAATGCTTGTGCAAATTATGGTATAATTGACGTGTTCCATATTTTATAGTCAGTGGTCAAATGAAGTGTCTGATGCACAGTATTGGGTGAATGCATAGCTGTATATTGCAAACATCAGTCATACAAGCTATTACTGACATAACTGTACATGTCAAACAAATGCTCTGCTTAGGGGGTTCCCCTTTATAATCTTGAAATACTGAAATCTCGAATTTTAGTATCTCGAGGCCATGAAGGTGAACGTTCAAAATCCCGAAACCCTAAAACCACGAAATACAAAATATCGAACATAAACACACCATACACCACACAACATATACACTATCTTACCCACACTACAACAAATCAAACACAACAACACAAACCAACACACCTACACTACATATAAGCAGGGGGCAAGCCCCCCACACCCTCCTACTTATATATATTAACTTCAAAATCGCACAAACAGGAAAAGACAGCAAACTCACACCCAGACATTCTACAGTCCCATACACACACACACACACACACACACACACACACACACACACACACACACACACACTCACACACACATATCACACATATACAAACAGCAACACATCCAACACTTACACACTCATACATTCACCTGCCTACCCTAACCCACACGTACAACTTACAAACACACTCAAATACATTCACTTTTCCACTCAAAACCCTTACAAAACACTCACTTACCTTAAATCACACCCAAATCCACACACAACACCATCCACCATCCACACAAAACACTGCATGTAAAGAAGCGTAAAGCCATAACTTCAAATTTGAGATATTCGAATTCACAATTATGCATTTTTGCTATTCTAAAATTTCACCTTTATGGTCTCGGGATACTGAAATTCGAGATTTCAGTATTTTGAGATTATAAAGGGGAACCACTTAGGGGCATATACATATTTCCATATTATGGTACTCAATTATGTAACCTTTTTTCCTTATAGGTTAAATACTTACCTTATCATTACTGCAGGTACAAATTGTGTCCTTGGGGATTGTCCCTGTCTGATGCTATCAGAATACAGTCATTACATGGTTAAGTAAAGGTTGTGGAGTTTGACAGGCAGTAAGTTTCATATCTGTATGTGACTGGGATCATGGGCTTTGACCTAGGTAGTGAGTATGTGTGCTGTTCTTTGCCTCTTATCCAGAATGATGGTATACTGTGCACATATCCATCTGCCAGCACCATCTGCAGCTGGTGGTTCTTCCTCAGACTTCTCATCTGTATCTGCTGCTGCTGCTAGCCCTGCCTGTGGACCTTGATAATGTGGTTCTGCCCTATTCTGTCATTGAAGCTGTTTCCTGAGAATAATATTATGTAACATGGTATAGACTTGAGTATTTGGGCAGATGTACCTGGGTCATACTGCAGGGAACTTCCTGATGTATCTAGAGACTGGAGCCTTGATTTGAGCAGTCCAATGGAACCTTGATTTGAGCAATCCAAGCAAGCGTTCTATGATATTCCCAGTTTGAGGAAGGGCCTTGTTGTATCCTTGCTCAGTGGGGTTGTGTGGGGTTCTCATGGATGTCATATGAGTCAGAGCTCTAGTGCATAACCTGCATCTCCCAGTAGATGCCCTTGTGGAAAGTCATAACTAGCAAACCTAGTGAATAGCTCACAAGTATGCCATATATGTGAGTCATGAAAACTGCCTGGGTTACCTGCACAGATATTGTAGAAGATCCCTGGGACATTACAGACAACGTGACAATTTATAGAGTGTGGAACCATTTGAGGAATACCAAATAGCTTGCTATCACATTGTGGGCGTTAATGAATTCAGTCCATGGTGTTCCTCTGTATCAAATAAATCATCCTTAATGCTTTACCCTTAACAATGGAAGCATTTAATGAAAATCACATATTATTGTTTAATGATCTCATAAAATCCATATAATTGTCTGATCTATTTAAGACACAATGTCTTAATCTAAGATTAATATATCACCTTGCTTTACTACTTGTTTTGCTAATATGCAGTAGCTCAAGCAAAATCAGGCCATCTGCAGATCTGAAGGCTAGGATAGATTGAAATATTGGAGTCTATAGGAGAAACAAGATAGTGGCATGGCTGTACATGGCCAGGGTAACACAGAGCGTTTTTGTACAATATTTTTTTCTGATGAGTCACAGGAGTTTTTCAAGGTGTAATAGGTGTTTGGACACATACTTACAAAATATCACAAAGTATTTCAGTATGGGCTTGATAATGGAGAAAAAGAGGGAAAGTATTACCTCTCTTTGACCAACAGATGTTCTTACCAATCAGTTAGTCAAGGTAGAAGGCTTTCCTAATGACAGTAGATAAATGACAATCAAAGAGGTCATTACTCACAAAGATATCTTGGTTTCTGATGACAGTTTTTTAAGCAGGGTGCTTGTTTATATGGTGCATTTGTGATAGTTCTTGTTTTAAAAACAGTATGATTCTATATTTTTGGCATTTATCTATGGACCATATTCATGATACCACAAGTTTGTCTATGCCAGGCCCTCTTGGGGAATGTAATGGTCTTCAGGAGAGTTGATGACAATTGTAAGTTTCCAATTTTCCATGAACTTGGTCAGCCGGATGATTTAATTCAAAACTGACATCAGACACATAGATACCAAGAAATGCGGTCCCAAAACAGAGCTGTGGGTACAGTATAGTGTGCCATCTACAGTAATAGAGCAGACCTCTCAACCTCCCAGTGCAAGAAATCTGGACAAAACCCAAAGTAATGGAGGGACAAAGGCCCAAAAATAGAGACAGATTTTAAGTATTACTCCTATAAACTTAGGTAGTGGCTAGAATAACAAGTTTTGTATTATGCATTTTCTGAAGGGAATAAAGTCTGAAACTCAAATGTTTCTTGTTATTTATTATTATTTAGTGACTTAAATCTTCAATGATTTGCCAGAAAAACAAAGTTTATGAGGAACAGACCAAAAATATGAGGCAAAAACCTGGATATTCTGTGAAAATATGAACAGTTTAGAGGTGTGTAATAGAGTAGCATTTATAAGTAAGCTAGGTGACAAACTGAAGGGTTACAAAGAGATGTATATTGAGATTGGTTAGATTATTGATGATGTGAGTGTAGGTTATAAAGTCAAAAGCCTTAAATAAATACAGGCAAACTGTATACATTGAGATCCCTTCATCTAGTGATTTTATGACTCTGTCAAATTAGTCAGATAGGTTTAATAGGTATGATTTACCTTTTACAAAGCTAGATTGTTAGGGTTTAATGATTTTAAGTTCCCAGTGTCCCTGATGACACATTACACCACCTTAAAAATTATGCTGGTGAGGTCTCACTTTTTCCCCTTTTGGAGGGGAATTGCTACAATTTTTAAACAGGTCTCTGGTATATATCCATTAATGAGGACATTGCTGAATAGTTTAAGGAGGAGGTCTGATGGGGTGAGTTTCATACTGGGCAAGATATTGCACATTATGTTATCTGGGCCCATATATCAGGTGCTTTTGGTCCTAAAGAGTGTTTCTGATATCTGTCTAGAGGTAATTACAAGTGGTGGGGTATGAACTGAAGATTTTGCAATGATATGTTTGGAGGTTACAGATGGGAGAAGCTGCAAGTGAGTTTATCAGCAAGGATGTTGGCTATATTCTCAGGATTTGAGTGGATGGTGTCATTAGGGATAAGCTTGGTGCAGTGATGGGTATTACTTTTTTGTTTCTTTAGATAATTAAACATATCTTGTGGTTATTCTCTGCTGATGTAACAATTTTCTGTTCATGATTATTTCTGTAGTAATTTAGCTTTATCTTTAATTTTTTGTTAATCCTTTTGAGGATGATTACATGCTGCTGCCTTTAGTGGGGGAAGGTACTTTTTGATCAAGGGAGTTTGTAATGATAAAATCAAGGAAGCACTGCGCATATTTATTTGTAGAAGAATAAGCATGCCAATTTATGCTGGAGTACTTGATGTCTCCAAAAAATGGCATTTGGGTTAATAGTATGGGACTCTTTATTTGTTAAAATATGATTTATGATTTGATAGTATCATGGATGGGATTCTATAGTCAATCAGGATATGGTACAAAATATTGTTTACTTATTTTAGGATATGATGGATTTTGAGTCCATTATCTAGTCTATCAGTCTAGAGGAGATAATGTTTTAGATAAAGATAGATATACCTCCACCAGCATTACTGCTATCTACACTTTACGGCCTAAATGAGTGGTAGGCAGAAAACCAGGTTTGGAGGGAGTGCTGGCAGTACTTTGGAACCAGGTTTAGTGACAGCATAAATATCCATGTTTTGCAAAGTTGCAAAGGTGTTGAGGGAAGGCATTTTCTTATTTGGATTTCTAGTGCTGAGCATGGGTACTCTGATATACGCCTGATATGAATATGTATTACCAGTCTGGTAGCCTGAATTGACTATCATTGCCTAAAAGAGCTTATAGGGCTAGAGCATGTCTTAGCCAGAGTGCAAAAGCCCTGAGGAAGTAGATACAAGTCATCCCTGGTGAAAGAAGAGAAATAGTCTTCCATCTTCCTCCAAGCCAATGTGCATTGGGCCCCTCAGAATGATCCGAACTACTAAGCCAATTATTAAAGTCAATCATCCTTTGCTTATACTGTGTTGTCATTCTTGATGATGGTAGAATACTGTTCAAGACAAGTTTCCTTCTTATAGCCTGATGAGGTCATTACACATTATTAACTACCACAAGACAAATGGCACTTGGGGTGAAGGGACATGAGTGTTCTCGTGATATGGTGGATTCTAGCTGCTGAGAGATAGCTGTTACCCTGTCTTTATCAGCCTTATGAGTTGTATATTGGTGTGCACTGAGTCAACTGTAGCATATCCATTACCATGGTGAGTGGACTACGCATACGGCCTGAAGAGCTTAGTCAACAACACTTGTGACTCTAGTCCTTGGTGGTGGAATACCCTTATGTGGTATGGAATGTGTTACTGAGTTGCTGAAATCTGGCTGTGGTCTGTATATCTGAGTGCAGGCTCTAGTAGGTCTTTGTAGTTTTGGAACCATTCTGGGACATCTCAGCAGAGAAAAGTTTTGTGTTTGTCTTACAGTACACAGGATTAGTATTAGTACAGATAGTCATAAGCAGTATGTGTGAGAGGTCTGCCTTCAGTTTTAGTAAGTAATTGCACCTGACACATATGAACTCATTTTGTGGTAGTAGCAAATGTCCATCATTAGGCATATGGCAGCTTCTATGTTGCCTCAGGGTGCCTAATGCTAAAAGGGTGGCAACAAGTGGAACAGAGTAAAACAGAAGAACTATGACTGTTCTAGAAATGCCAAGTGTAGATGCTATTCATGTTTTGTGATGGTTTGGAATTATTGATGCTTGATCTACTTAGAAGGGAGGGTGAGTTGCATGATATATAAAGGGACAGTGATACAATGCAAAAACAATGCAATACTGTATGATATTTGTTAGTATAATAGCAGAATGATAAGTGATGTTTAATTGCAAAATGTCACAAGATTCTAGGATGTGAGTAATACAACAAGGTACAATATGCATGGATGACACAAGACAGTACTCAAGGTGTTAACAACAGGTTCATATGCCACAGTAACAAATACAATGCAGTGCAGAAAAGGAATGTAATGTAGCAAGATGTGTGTGATGTTATCACAGAAAGGATAAAATATATCAGGACAGTAAACAATCAGACAGAGGTGAGAACTGCACAGCAGAGAATGACAATTAGCAATATTAAATTCAATGTCACTAGTGTACAGAAGGAATGATAACACACTGCCACAATCAGCCAGCCACAGCCAGCCACAGGCGAGCACTAGGCTGTTGTAGTAAAGGAAACTGAGGTTGCGAGGAGTAGGGTAGTTACCAGCACAGAATTTTACTATTGTTAGATGCACTCCAGTACTATGTAGTATATATTGCAAATCAGCTACTCCAAGCACAACTTTGCCCAGATGTTTTAGAACTGTTTTTCAAGTCAAATCCAGCAGCAGAGTTCAAAGCAAGGTGGACTTGTTCGAACCCCAGCACAACAGTGTCTCATCAAAAAATGGGACAAGTTACAAGCAGACCCAAAGAGCAACAACTAATTAAAGTTAATACTGCTCTGTCAACAATAGTATTTTCAGCTAGAAACAACAGCAGTAGCATCTTGTCTTCTTGGTAGGGAGTACTCGCCAGACTTGTGGAGGATACAAAATGACCAAATGACAAAACACAACATGACTTTTAAGTCAACACTAGCACAATCTATTGTATAGAAAAAGTAAAATGGTTGCACCCTAAGTGTTCTGAGACTGTTTTTTTAAAGTCAAATCCAGTAGCAGATGTCAAGGCAAGTTTATTGTACTGCAGATTCAGCATAGTATAGCTAAAACTGTGATATCCCAAAGAAGTAGCAGCAGCTTTCAGGTGCAAACATATTCGGTTAAGTCCTGTAATAGTTATTGCCTGCTACAAAGCTGATGTCTTTTCCAGATGACCATCTCAGAAACCTACCCAGAAATCATGTAACAAAACATGCACACTGTCCCTAACACGTGGCTCAACAGGACGTAACTCAGAAGATTCCCCCCTTTCAAAAATATCAATCCAGACTGACCACTAATCTTAACTTCTTTGTTCAAGAATCATGAACAAAGCCAAAAATAATAGGAGAAAGGCCGTAAATTCTGGACAATTTTTAAACATTCCTCTAATTCATTTAATAAATTAAATTGAAAACACACCTCTCTGGAGCAAATAAAATCTTCAAAAAAACACAGGTAGCAGCCAGTTTTTTTCTAAAAAAGGTTTAATCCACATATTACACAATCCACAATAGAAGAAGTCCTTTTATGGATGAAAGCGCTTACTGTGTATTGTGGATTGTGTAATACATGGATTAAACTTTTTAGAACTACCTGGCACCTGTGGTTTTTTGATCATTTAATAAGTTAAGAGAACAGGTTCTACATTAACATACATTTTCTAAAGATTAAGAAAGACAAAGCTCTAAAGTCTGACATTATTGATTCAGTGATTTACCTCAAATCCAAAAATGTTATGAAGGATGTGGGAAAAGAGGTCAGATATGAGGCTAAATTAGAGATATTCTACAAAATCGGGGCAGTTGAGAGATAACTAAGCAACTGTCATCAGGCACAAAAAACAAAAAGAAAAAAGAAAAAAATCACTAAGTAATATAAAAAGAATGTTAACAGAGAAATGAACAAAGAAGTCAAAAAATTAACGGCATAATTGTGTGTAAAATAGATGCTTAGGGTTACTTTGGGCATGAGGATTGAATGAAGCCAGGTGACATTCATAACAGAAGAACAACAAGCAGCTTCCTTCATATGATAATGAGTGAGCATGGTAATAGTGGGCAGTTGCCAGTACAGCTCAGTGTATGTAGTACAATTAATACAACTGCAATGAAATGCACATTATACAAACCCAGCACATGCAGATTAACGCAGTAAGCATCATTACAGTATGTAATAAGTACGTACTAATGGCTCCCTATTAGAAGTACAAGTCCCAATAATGTAAGTGAAAACACTTCAAAAAATAAACTGTGTTTCAAGCAGAAAAGCAGCACATTTATAAATGTATTGTTATACAAGAGACTATGTTAACGTACAATTACAGCTTGTAATATATATATATATATGTATATGTATATATATATATATATATATATGTATATATATATATATATATATATATATATATATATATATATATATATATATATATATATATATATATATATATATATATATATATATATATATATTACAAGCTGTAATAGTAAGTTAACATAGTCTTGTGTATTAGGAGCTGATCCCTCCAAAAATGTTTGAAAGATATAACAATAAGTTTATAAATGTGCTGCTTTTCTGCTTGAAACACGGTTTATTTTTTGAAGTATTAGCACTTACATTATTGGACTTGTACTTCTAATAGGGATCTATATATATATATATATATATATATATATATATATATATATATATATATAGATAGATATATATATAAACTCTGAAATTCCTATAGGTAAGAAAAATAAAAATATCAGATATAATACCACCTTGGACTTAGTATATATCCCATTCCAAAAAAAATTTTTGCTAAAAAAGTAATGCCAGAACTAAAATGGTAATAAAATGCATTTGTTTGTGAAGCTTCTGTGAATTTTACGTATTGAGATTGCTTACTTTGTGTAACTCTCTGGCTGACAGCTTACTAACTTGTACCCTAAAAATGTATATATGTCTCTTTTGCTAATTGGACAGTCTATTCAAATTACTATATCAGAATGCAACATTAATAGTATAAAGCATTCTTAAAATTACTAGCTGTACCATAAGTAACTTGCAAGCATCCAGCAGACCCTTCTGAAACATTTAAGTCTTACCACAGTGGCAGGGGTTGAATTTAGTTGCCTAGCAACCACATTTACAGTAAAAAGGCTGTGATGATGATGATACGGTGAGTCACTTTCTGCTACATCCAATTTCACGAAATGCAGATGGGCTCAAGAGGATCAGGAAGGAAGCAACATCTGCTCCTTTCATGACCTTATTAGATTAGCATGCAACAAAAATAGTAAGGAGTAAAAGTTCTTGAAGTGAGTTACTTAGAGTGATGAAAAGAAATCTGAACAGGTTAACACAAGGGAGAATATTTAGTAATTCCAGGTCATTCCGTGATCCCTACATTGTAAGTCTAGGAATGAACTGAAAGAATCATTTCAATAGCTTAAATGTAAAAACACTTCATAGCTCATTTCCAGTTTAATATGATAATATACACGCATCTAATGAATCAGTAAGTAGTCATGTTTTAAGCAGCGCTTCCTTAGTTTAATAACAAAGCTATAACTGCAGACTGAATGAAATGAAGCCTGTCAAACAACCCACATTTGAAAGGAGAAGTGCAAGTGCTCTGAAAGAATGCACTTTGGTTTACTATAAAACAAGTATAACAAAAAGGGATTCATATAAACAAAGTAATAACAGCCTTCCTTTTCTTACAAGTGGTCACAACAAAAGCAAGTCTACACAATATACTCACTACTAAAATTAACTTAACAGATAAGTCACTGCAACATGCAGGAGACTTTAACTTATTCTCCGTCCTGAAAAAAGCAACACTGATCAATGTCAGAAAGTGAATTTCACTTTTAAAATACGTTGAATAAAATTCTCATGCCAGTGTCTCTTAAAGAGATTAGTGCATTTCCTTAATTTGATGAACTTCATTGTGTACACTTATCTATAACTTAGTTGACTAAAGTGCAATGTAATAAAGTTATAATTATTTAAAAGTGAATGACAATATTTTGGTTTTCAGTGCTCTTGAGAGGATCTGTCCAATCATTGCCTACTATCTATGGTATATTCCACGTCTTTCTTCTTCTTAACAAAACAATCTCGTACTCAGAATACTGGTTTATTTCACAGACAGGATAAAGAAAATCCTCAAGAACGGCATGTTTTATAAACAATATTGTTAGGGAGATTAAAGTAGTATTCCAATACAAACTGGAATGAAGGATAAGAAAAATCAGTACACTGCCATAAATGGCTTAACCTACCACCTATTACCCAGTCTTCGGGTACCTAAGATATTGATTTTGCAATACAGTAGTTTAGGCATGGAATACAGCCCACAGTTATAAAGTGAGGTTATTACTCAAAGTATAAAGCAAGCAGATATAGAATGCAAGATGAAATAAATAAAAATCCTTGGCATAAAACTTAGAGAACTACAAATATCATGTACTCAGGAATTTAATGTGCTGTACTAATATGTAGATTTAAAAAAATGAAAACTAATAGGCCAAAGCAATTTTCTTATTTGAATAAAAGCATAATACTCCAAATCAAGTGCTGGATGAAAATATTTTTGTGCTGATCCAGGTTTATAAGAATTGACTTCTGAATTGCAAGTGAGTTTATTAGGCTTGGTTGTTTTAATGAAATTAATGCGACTAAACAATCATTATGGAATATCAAGTGCTGAGATCCTCGATTTATACTATTTATAAACTATTTCTATTTATTCCGAAGAATACTTTAATGGCACAGGTGCTCGTACTGGTAAATCAAAATATTCGTGCTCTGTATATATGCACATAGCCATAAGGAACATAGACTATGATATGAAATTTTCACTGTTGTTATGTGTTTAATATTAAAATACTCACTGACCTTTGCATCCAAGAACCCATTCTGGTAATCACAGATATTGTCACCTATCTATATCAAACAAAGCTCCTCATTAGCACTCTTCAAGAAAAATCTTGATGATTGGATGGGAAATAGGAAATTCACCCCGGGGATCACCTCTGTGGCTCTGCTCGACAGTGGCACAGGAAAATAATTTTCTTGGGTGGCAAAAGCCAGGGTACTTTTTTGGCTGGGCTTGTATAGGCCCCAGGGCCGATAGCCTAGTACCTACCTATGAACCTATATACAGGTAAATTCACCCTTCCCCTCCTTTAGTTTGAACAAAATTGTTAACATAAACAACAGAATAACCACCCTCAGATAAATCTCAAAAAATAATAAGATATATAACAGACCGGTTGGTCAGATTTCTGAGTCTGTAATTTTCTGGGATAGTCAAGGTCCTCCCTTTTGCAAGGAATGACTGTAGCTGTTCTCCTTTGCTTGTTACAAAACCTGCACGGATGCTGAGATTGAATAGTGTAGCTAGGGATGTGGTGAAATTGTGTTTCAAGCTATTTAGGATGCATCTAGGGTTATTGTCAGGACCCACTGAAAAACTATTTTTAGCTTTTGATAGCACTTTTAGGATTTGGTCTTATGTGAAAGCTTGGAGGTAGGCCAGTTTTCAACTATATCTTGATGGACAGACAGAAGGGAGAGAGGGGTAAAGTTAAAACTAAATTTATTGGCCAGAAGGTTCACTATATCTTCAGCCTCATTGTAGGTTACATCATTCACAATCAGCTCAATGCATTGCTGCATCATGCATTTGAGATTACAAATATAATTAAAAAATGCCTTGTGATTGTCTTTGACCTGGGTGGCTATTTTAGCCTCAGACTTGGCTTTGGTGAATTTTATGAAGCTCTTGAGTTTTTTATTTCAGTGACAATGCCTCTAGCATTCTAGCAATTACTTTTCTTACTTTTGGCCAAAATTATTTTCCTTTTGTTATAAAGCTTGTTGATAATATTATGGTTCCACCACATGGGTTTGTTTTGGGGTTTGACCTGCACTTGTTCTTATGGGGTACAACTGCATCTGTGTAGCTGTTTACATGCTGGCATAGTGCAGTGGTACACTTTTCTGCATATTCAAAAGAGTTAACTGGGTTTGGAGAGGATTTGAAGGTTACCAATGTATCACTTAGGTATAGGTAGTTTGTCTTAAAGAAATTTCTAAAGGGGCCTTGGGAGGAAGGGATCTTTGGTTTTGATTTTATTTTGAAGGAGATTGATTTATGGTCAGACCTAACAAGCGATGAAGATATGCAATGGATGGTGCAAGATGCTCCCATATTAATATTAGTAAGGACAAGATTCAAGATGCTATTTCTCCAAGTGGGTACTCTGACTAATTGTTCCAGTGCATTTGTATTGATAAAGTCCAGGAATTTCTGTGCATGTGCAGTAGTGGTGGTTATAGTTTATAGATGGATAGTTTAGATCACCTAGGAAAATAGTACTGGGTTTAATACGGAGTGATTCTAGTTCCTGTAGATAGGCATTGTGGCTCTCTTGTGCCATACAGAGAGTTTTATAGCTAGCTAATATATGGCGCGGGAGCTTTCTGATGGTTATTTGGACATGAAGAAGCTGTAGTGGATCATGATTAGGTTCATAGGTAAGTACTAGGCTAACTGCCCTTATGGGCCATTTTAAGTCTGGACAATTGTCCCTTTAAAGGTGAGATTCATACCTTGTATCTTGTATCTGTAAGGTAAACACTTAACCATTATGCCAGCTGCCAACTCTTCTGGATGTAAATTGAGACACTGCCACCTTTTTTCTGCTCTTGTGCAGTAGTTGGTCTAACGTGGGGAAGGTGTCATAGCCCTGCACAGCCATAATGCTCTCCTCTATTTTAAACCATGTGTCAGTCACATCACAGATGTTAATGTTGTTTGCTTGTTTCATTGTGTTGGTAGGTTTATCAGGTTGACATTGTGCAAAAAAGGCACTACAGGGTATACAATGTATTTTCCAATAATAAAATCCTAGAAGGGAAAGATGCAAACCATTCCCAGAGATGCAGTGAGGTCTCGTGATCATATCCTCCCAGGCTGAGAAATGTTGGACCCCCTTTGAATGAAACCAAAAATTAAGCCAATTATTGAAGTCAATTATTTTTTCCTCATTTTGTCACATAATAATTAGAAAAGATAGAATGCTGCTCAATGCTAGTTTCATTCCTTCCTTGAACACAAAGTCTGTGAGGTCTATCATAGCTCTCTTCATATAGGCCAGGGAGGTATACCTCAAGTCATTGACAGCAGCATGAACTATGGCAGAGTGATACTGGTACATGTTTGTTAAGAACCTGAGCCCTTTTACTCAAGGACATTGTAATTTCATATTACAATAATAAATTAATAATAATAAGTAATGAATAATGCTCATGAGGCCAATCATTGAATATAATGTTCCCTTCAGCATGTATCTGTCAGATGCATGCAGCAACTGCAATGCCTACAGAGATACATTAGTAAAAAGATACAAGGCCTAAACTACATGTCCTACATGGAATAACCTAAAGTCCTGTCATTATACTCAGTATCCTATAGATTGCTAAGAGGTGACCTGCGTTTAGCATACAAAGTATCCTCTGACCCATTACTAATGGATTTACTAGACATCAGCAAGTCAAATGGCAACAGAAATACTCGGTCTAGGGATATAGATTATGGGGATCATATTTAAGCGCAACTTGGATCTATTGATAGGCAACAGAAATTTTACCCCAAGACTGCCCTCGTACTACTATGGATATAGGCAGCTCCTAAATGCATTATCCAGTTCATGGGTTCTCTCAAATAATATAGGTATGACCCCAGTTATTCTCATTAGGAGTAACATATAAGCATGTACCATGGAATGGGTAAAGCTAATTTCTAACCAAATGGGATAGGTTGCTTAGAGCACAAAATGGGAAACTGGCTAGGCTTAAAATGGCCCATAAGATAGCTAGCCTAGTACTTACCTAGAAACCTATAAATAAAATTATGGTGATGGTAAAAAATATGCACTTTGAAACTAAACTGCAGCCTGGTGCAATCTGAACAGCATTTAAATACCTCTTGTTTTTTGTAACTAATTTTTTTGTTATTATCCGTTATATTATGCACTTATTTATATGCAACATTGCATGCACTATGTATTTATAAATTATAATTGCCTGTGTCATAAACTGTAATTGCCTAACTGGCCCAGGCTGTGGCAGAAAAGGGATTGCGGACCAGTTTGCTTGTCTGGGAGACAAAGAAAATGCATAAATAAGCTGAGTTAATTTTTTAATAAAAATGTGGTTGTTGCCTTCTGTACAGAATATAATGTGTAGAATGTAAAACATGTAAACTACATAGTATATGTAGTTACTTTAAATGGAAATGCAGCAGAACTGTTAAAAAGAGCAACTGGTTTCTCAAATGAATACACATTTGCAATGCCTAAGCTTGGGGCTCTTTGAAATATTACTCCTGGTCAGATAATGTATCACCTTATTCTGTGTCTGTGGAAATCAAAAAATGCTTTGTATTCAAAATTAAAATCAAGCAAAAAATATAGAACTTGTGTTTCCTTTAATCTGAGAGAACAATTGTTATTTCAGTAGTTTTTGCCTTGCTTTTGAGGTGTGCAGAGTGGACTGCAGCGATGGGACAGAAGCTTAAGCCCACAGTTCCTTTACCTGAAACCATGGAACTGTTGTTGGACTTAAAAGTCATAGATATAATTTAATAATGTTTTTCTACTAGCAGTGATAGGACCAGATAAAGTGTTATATAGAATTCTACTACATGTTATCTGTCCATCAAAACTTACATTTTGTACAGCTACCTGCATATTTAACTTTACATAGTTCATTCCTTAATTTTTATGTATTTCACCTAAAGTGTTTTATTAATTTAATGTGATAGTTCAGGCTGGTATTTTACTTATTACTATGAAGGGATTTGTGCAGACCTGGTAGCATTCAGGTATTGGCTTCTGCCTTTTAAAAACTGGGTACTTAAAGGTATTACTGCAAATCAAATATTTAATGATTGGCTTATTTTAATGGTAAACAGTATTTGTGATTGTGCTATTTTGTATGTAGCAAAAAGAGATGTTGGTACTGGAGAAATAATATTAATTTCTCCTAAAAATACTGAGTGGGTGTGTGCATGTTTTGTGTCTGAGTGTGTGTGTGTGTGTGTGTGTGTGTGTGTGTGTGTGTGTGTGTGCGTGTGCGTGTGCGTGTGTGTGTGTGTGTGTGTGTGTGTGTGTGTGTGTGGGTGTGTGTGTGTGTGTGCACGTGTGTGTGTGTGTGCACACATGCATGGACACATATATGTGTTTTGTAAGGCAGTGGTGTGGAAACAGGGGAGCCAGTGAATGTAACTGAATTCTGCAGTTCCTCAGTGGAAAGCTTATTTAGGTGTAGAAGGTGATAGCTTTTATCCATGTTACCAGAATGCTTTTAGTATATGCTAAGACTCATTACTTTGCATATATTATTTTATACCAGTGGTGAACATTGTGAGACAGTAGCAACTGGCTAGCTCAAAAGTATTTAATTTATTTAAATGCATTAAAAAATGAAAGGGAGAACTTGTCAATGTAACCTGTTACCAATAAAACGCAAGTGTGATAAAGCCAGCTACTTTACCTACAGAAAAAAAATGAGTAGAAACCAGAGTCACCAAAGAACATAGGCTACTACAGAGATAATGGAAGACAGGGATTATAGAACTAGAGGCATGAAAATTGATGTCATAATTAAATTAAATATTTATATTTGGTGGCTTTTTGATTTGTAGAGAATTAAGAAATACCTAAATGTTAGCATATGGACATGTCCCTGACTTATGGTAACAGGTTATACTGGCACAAATTCTGAAGGAAAGGGGATCACGTCAAACCCAAATGATTTTAGACTGTCAACTTGATCAATAGTCTATGAAAAATCATGAAGCATATTAAATGACAAAGGGTACCTATTTCTGCTAGATATAGATCAGTATATTTTTGTTTCAGGGTTAATTATTTCTTTTGAATCTTACCACATTCGTTGAAGATGTAACAGCAGCACTTGGTGAAGGGTGGACAGTGCATGCTGCTTTTCATCTCATGCATGCATTTAACACTATTTCACAAAAGGGAATAGTTGAAAAAAATAAATGCAATATAGCTCAATTTGTATATAATTAATTTATTAAAACATGGGTTAAGCAACAGGATACATTTAGTCACTGTGGATGATTGTCTAACTATTCAAATAATGTTACCAGCTGTATTCTAAATGAGTTCTGCAGTGGGGTCAGTTCTCTTTGGAATGTTCTCAGATATAAAAGTTGGAATGGGCTATGAGTACCTAAGCATAATAATGAAAACAAACTGGACAACATAATTTGCTAAGTTCTTCAAGATAGCCTACAATAAAGTATGCAACCAGCTTAGAAGGAATGGC
Organism: Protopterus annectens; assembly: GCF_019279795.1. NCBI lineage: Eukaryota > Metazoa > Chordata > Ceratodontiformes > Protopteridae > Protopterus > Protopterus annectens. The sequence goes on from NC_056737.1 coordinate 891,655,777, forward strand.
CTCATGTTTAATTCTAATATATATGTAGCATCATGACACTTGATAGCAAGGACATAAGTTAAGATCACAAAGTAAATGGTCAGTCATGAAAAATGATACCATTATGAAAGATGTAAGGACAGCTGTAGGCACCATTTTAAATGTTCACCTGCAGGTGTATATGAAAGTCATACCCCCAGATTCTCAAAGGCTTGCACGGCATGCAAGATTGGTGCAGGAGCTCAAGCAGGCAATATGTCTGCCGTGCGATCCAGGAACAGCCTGCAGGGGCATGCACGAGAGCTCCTGTTCTAATCCTGCACGGACAAAGCCCTTGTATGTAAATCACCCCACTTGCAGGAGAAATCCATGCAAATGAGGTGAATTTGCGATCCAAGAAGCTTGTGACCATTTGTGAAGGACTAGTGCAATCAGTAGAAATGTACTCGGTTAGTAACCGAGCACATTTCTGCAAAATCCAAAACAGAGCTATAACAGCACCAAATAAAGGCTGCATATCATACAGTAAGCATGCCAATGGCCAAGTTTAAGACCATTGGCATTACAAACAATACAAAAATTAAAAAAAATCAACTTTTATTTCTTATTAGCCGATCTTGGCTGTTTAAGCATAGGGCAGTGGCATGTAAACGGGATTGGGGGGGAATAACAAAATGAACCTAGATTAAGCATTCTAATTAAATCATATTCTGCCATGCAAGTCAATGGCAGGCAGAAGATAACCTGGGAAGTGAGTAGTGGTTGGTAAGGGGGGAGGCTCAATGTGAGACATGTAACTATGCATTAGCAGGCAATCCTATGCAAATGAGGGGAAGGATAGTGAATCCCAGTTTTCTCCAGGATGTGAGTCAGGTCCCAACAGTATAAGAGCAGGAATAGCTTTGTGCAAGCCTAAGAGGTAGGCAACATCATGGGGGTGTGTGTCAGGCATACTGTAAGTGGATTAGAGCCCTGTGGCTCGGGGTTGCTCCTAGCTTAGCACAGCTAAGCTAAAGGCTGTGTTTAAACCTGCCTAGCAGTCTTTACAAAGCCTAAGTGGATGTGTGCACCATGGACTGGGTTGTACAGGAAGAAAAAAAAGAGGTTAAACCAGGAAATAGCAGCAGTGTGCACATTTCAGCACTCTGTTTACACGAAGCGCACACAGGCTTAAACAGGAAGACAATGGGAAGGAAAAACAGCAGTAGGAAGGTAATCAAGGAGAACTAGCTTAGTTGGCAGGTGAAATGTATCAGAATCAACCAATTACACAGGCAGCAGACCAACCCAGCCCAGAACACTAGTACATACTACTATAAACTAAGCAAACACCTTCCCTTCAGGTTGTGAATGCTGCTGAACAACCCACAATGAGGAGGTGGAGAAGAGTGTACAGACCCAAGGTAACCTACTAGGGGCTACATGAGCTGGAGATAGTGGAGCGCTATAGGTGGACAGAGACCTCCTACAGCAATGTGTTGAGCTGTGCCGGCCACACCTGTCACACCAAACTGACTGAGGGGAACCCATCCCAGTGAATACCAAGGTATGTGTAGGCCTAGGTATACTAGCCACAGGTACCTCGTAAAACACAGCAGGGGATATCATGGGGATCTCACAGGCATCAGCATCTAGAGTATTCCACCAGTTCCTTGATGCCATGTCAGCACATGCCAGTGAGTAGTATATTTCCTCAACACCCATGAGGTGTTGACCAGCAATATGCGTCTCTTCCACCATATAACAGAATACCCTGGTGTAGTGGGTGCTATAGACTGAACGCACATATGCATCAAAGCACCACCCAGTGAGCAGGGTAGGGCCTACATCAACTGCAGGGGCATCCCCTCCATCAACTGCCAAGTCATATGTGATGCCCAGGGCATTATAATGAATGTGTGTGCAGGCTGCCCTGGAAGCTATGATGATTTCCACATATGGCATCTGTACCAGAGATTTGCCAAAGGGGACATCCCCCTATGGCCACCTAGTGGGGGATGCTGGGTACACACTGGAGCCGTAGCTGATGATACCCATCAGAAATGCACACACACCTGAACAACAATGCCATAATGAGGCACACACACAGGCTAGACATATACTAGAGCATGTGTTTGGAATGCTCAGGTCAAGGTTCTGGTGTCCAGACACATCCGGTGGAGCCTTGCAGTATTCACCAGCTACATGTACCCAAATTATTATGGTGTGTGCTATGCTACACAATATGATCCTGCAGAAACAGCTGCAGCAGGAACAGCATGGGGCAGGGCCACACAACCCCCCACCAATGCCAAGGCCTGCACAGGCACAGAGTGACCTGGAGGAGGAACAACCTGAGCCTACCCCAGTAGACAGAAGGAGGCATGCCCAGTATGCCCTGGCCTTGGCAAAGAGGCAACGCATAGCACATGCACTGACACAGTAGGGACCCAGGGAAGGACAACTCTCTCTGACTCACACATACAGTAAAAAGGATGCCAAACATGACACTACCTGTGCTCAACCATGTATAGGGAGTGTACTATGTGCATCCGACATAAGCAGCACACCAGCATCATCCGCAAGTCTGGCACACCCACAAGGTAAGTCAATCAACCTACCAATTGCCAAATGGAGTAGAATGTGTCGTTACCTGTAGCTATGGTATGGATGTGAGCATGCAAGGGAATTGGGTGGCTGAATGTTATGGTAGCACACAGTAGACACCCATAGTGGCACCATGATATCTGTAACACATACTGGAGTAACCATAGTAGCCAGTACTACACAGGGTGACAAAACCTACTGCAGGAAATGTGCTGAGCGACATGTGTGTCCATATGACCCACACATGCCAGTCAGGATGGTTCACATATCCAACAACAGTGTCAGCCAGCAGGACAGGTGTAGACAAATCCAAACAGAGCCTGTGCCATGGCCCCAGAATGATGTATATGGTTAGCCTCCACCCCAGGCCTACACAGACAGACCACAGCAGGGCAGGCAGTGGGATGTTAGTTCTGAAGGGTAGGAAGTCAGACAATAATATGTAGGACAACCAAAGCCACGATCTGTAGTACACTGGTATGCTGTTAGCCAGCACGATAGGTAAGACTACAGACTGAAATGGAGTACCCAACATACCAGTACAGTCCCAGCAAATGTGTACAAGTGTCAGGTGTGCCCCCCAGTCCTGTGTAGAAATGTAGAAATAGTCAGGTGTGCCCTCCCTCCAACCTACATAGAAGTATAGTAACAGTCAGGTGTGCCCCCCCAATCCTGTGTAGAGATGTAGAAACAGCCAATTGTGCCCCATCCATGCAGAAATTTAGTAAAAGTCAATGCCAAATGATTGATGGATACGCTGCAGACACAGCATTCTACCTGTTGGTGTACAACACAAAGGTCAGCACTGCAGTACAAACTACCTGGACCTGACCCACACATGCAATACAGATGGACATACTGGGCATGCTCATACACTTAAACACATGAAAGCCACGTCTGCAAACAACAGTGGACCAGACATATCTGGAAGTCACAGTTGTTAGTGCAGACACTCATCAGTATGCACCACTCATGCCTTGCACACACAGTGGATAGGAATACAGACATATATGTAAGGACAACTCACTATAATAAGCCAAAGGTAGACAGACATAGATGTGTGGAAGGGGGTGACTATGACAAGGAGCCATCCAGGCCTGTCCCACCCAGCACACAGCCAAAGGGCCCCAAACACATGAGGTACAGATGTCACATACTGCAGATACTAGCCACCAGTATCTGTCAGCATTACAGACCATGTGGTGCACATGCCAGGTGTGCGACATGACTGTACAAGAAAGTAGTCATCTAGCAACTGTATACACATACCTGTGAAATATGATCCTGTGTGTGGCTGCATTTGGCATGTCAACCCCTACATGAATGGGTAATAGCTCATGCACACACACTGCCCTCCCTATAGCCTTACTATGACAAGCCCACTGAGATCATCCAATGTGAAACACACCTTTGGGAGAGTCATAGCCTAGCAATCTCTGTGGCATGTCCCATAACTGTGCACTGCTGTAGTGTGATAAGCTAATTAGGTAGGACTTTGAATCCCAGACTTGGCAACTGTGTGTGTTTGTGTGTGTCTGTCTGTCTGACTGTGTAGAAAGCAATGCTTTTAAGGGTAGTCACACTCCCAACAATTTAAATACACAACTTAGGCATGGCTGCTGACATCATCCACCTAGAAATACACCTCTGGGAAAATTATAGGCCAGTAATCTCTATAGCGTATCCTGTAACTGCGTATTGCTGTTGTGTAATAAAGTAGTTAGGTAGGTGTTCTAATCCCTGACATGGCAACTGTGTGTGTGTGTGTGTGTGTGTGTGTGTGTGTGTGTGTGTGTGTGTGTGTGTGTGTGTGTGTGTGTGTGTGTGTTTGTGCATGTGTCTGCCTGTCTCTGTAGAGAGTAATGCTTTTTAGGCTAGTCACACTCCTTACAATACAAATGCTCAACCTTTGCAAGGCTGCTGATGTCATCCACCTGGTAATACACCTCTGGGAAGCTTCAGCTCAGTAATTTCTGTAGTGCATCCTGTAATAGTGTAATAAACTAGTTAAGTAAGAGTTCTATTCCCTGACATTGCAACTGTGTGTGTCTGTCTGTTTGTGTAGAAAGCAATGCTTTATAGGTTAGCCACACTCCCCACAATCCAAATGCTCAACCTTTGCAAGGCAGCTGATGTCATCCACCTAGTAAAACACCTCTGGGAAATTGTCAACCAGTAATCTCTGTAGCATGTCCTGTAACTGTGTCCCTCTGTAGTGTGATAAACTATGTAGGTAGGTGTTCTATTCCCAGATATGGCAAGTGTGGGATGTATGTGTGTTTGTCAGTGTAGGGAGCAATGCTTTTGAGTCCACTCACAGACACTAAAACCTCCAGTGGTCCACTTTGACAAGTGTGTTGATGTCATCAACTGTGAAATGCACCTTTGAGGAAGTAATAAGCCCATAATCTCCATAGTGCATGCTGTAACTGTGTACTGCTGTAGTGTGATAAACCAGTTGTGTAGAAGCTCTAACCCCAGCCTTGGTAGCTGTGTGTGTGTGTGTGTGTGTGTGTGTGTGTGTGTGTGTGTGTGTGTGTGTGTGTGTGTGTGTCTGTGTTGAAAGCAATGCTTTTTAGGGTAGGCACACCCCCTACAATTTAAATGCTCTACCTTGGTAAGGCTGCTAATGTTGTCCACCCTGAAATACACCTCTGGGATGGTTGCAGCCCAGTAATCTCTGTAGTGTGTGCCATAACTGCAGACTGCTGTAGTGTGATAAAGTAGTTAAGTGTTCTGTTTTCAGACATGCCAAGTGTATGTGTCTGTCTGACTCAGTCTGTGTAGAGAGCAATGCTTTTTATGGTACTCACACTGTCTACAAGTCATATACTCAACTTTGGTAAGGCTGCTGATGTTATCCACCTAGAAATATACCTCTGGGAAGCTAAACCCCAGTAATCTTCATAGCGCGTCCTGTAACTGTGTACTGCTGTAGTGTAATATGCTAGTTAGGTAGAAGTGCTATTCCCAGACATGGCAACTGTCTGTCTGTGTAGCAAGGCTGCTGATGTCATCAACCTAGTAATGCACCTCTGGGAAGCTATAGCCCAGTGATCTCCGTAGCACATCCTGTAACTGCATATCGCTATAATGTGATAAACTAGTTAAGTAGTATTATTCCCAGACATGACAACTGTGTGTTTATGTGTGTGTCTGTTTGTCTGTCTCTGACTGTGTAGAGAGCAATACTTTTTAGGCTAGTCACACTCCCTACAATTCCAATGCTTAACCTTTGCAAGGCTGCTGATGTCATCCACCTACTAATACACCTCAGAAAGCAGTAGCTCAGTAATCTCCATAGTGTGCCCTGTAACTGTGTACTGTTGTAGTGTGATAAACTCATTAGGTAGGAGTTCTATTCCTAGACACAGCAAGTGTGGATGGGTGTGTGTGTTACTTTGTCAGTGTAGGGAGCAAGGCTTTTGAGTCCATTCACAGACACAACAACCTCCCATGGTCCACTTTGACAAGTGTGCCGATGTCATCAACTGTAAAATCCACCCTTGGGGAAGGGATTGGCCAGTAATTTATGTGGTGCATGCTGTAACTGTGTACTGCTGTAGTGTGATAAGCTGCTTAAGTAGAAGTTCTAACCACAGCCTTGGCAACTTTGTGTATGTGTCTGTCTGTGTAGAAGGCAATGCTTTTTAGGGTAGGCACACCCCCTACAATTTGAATGCTCTACCTTGGTAAGGCTGCTGATATCTTTCACCCCAAAATACACTTCTGGGAAGGTTGTAGCCCAGTAATCTCTGTAGCGCATGCCATAACTGCGTACTGCTGGAGTGTGATTCAGAACTCTGGTAGGGTTCTACACCTACCCATACCAATTATGGATGTTTTGTGTGTGTTTCAATGCCTGTGTAGGGAGCAATGCATTAAAGGCTAGTCACAATCAGTACATGTCAACACTGTACTTTGGCAACTCGCTGATGTCAGACAATGTGTTATTCACCTTTGGGGAAGGAGCTCTTCAGTAATCCCCATGGTGCGTCCTATAACAGCTCCATGCTGTAGTGTGTTATAGATGTTTGTTAGGGGTTCTGTACCTACACATATCAGTTGTGGATGTTTTGTGTGTGTCCCATTGTTTGTGTAGGGAGCAATGCATTTTAGGTTAGTCACACTCAGTACATGTCAAATGCCCTACTTTGGTAATCCTGCTGATGTCAGCCAATGTGTTATACACCTTTGGGGAAGGAGTACTCCAGTAATCACCATGGCGCATACTATAACTGCATAGTGTTGTAGTGTAATAAACTAGTTAGGTAGGGGTTATACTCCCGGAAATGACAGGTGCATCCATGTGTGTTTGTACCTCATATCCTGTGTGTGTGTGTGTGTGTGTGTGTGTGACACCTGGGCCCAATGTGCAGTGGGTTTTGCACATTTTTTATATGTTGGCCCTAGTACATATCACAATGTCCACTGTACAGGGATAACAGCTGTGAAATAGCTGAGAGGCTGGGGTGCATATCCATACCCATACATGTGACATCAAGGCCAGGCAATCAAAGTTAGCAACCCCAGAATTACCCAGAGCACACTCTCAACCCATGTCTCATACACACACACACATGCCGAGGCAACAGCCAATATGTGTGTAGTACACTGCATACTGGCGACTGATAGTAACTATGGTGTGAATGCAGTGGCCTACAGAGGACATGGCACCCTGTCCATCAGTATGATAGGCACATAACTGCAGACAGTGTGCCTAAAGTATGTTTCCCACTGGGCGCCTGCAACAACTGTGGTTCCATCAAATGTGATCCACAAAGGACGTACCATGCCTTACACACATGCCCTGTATGGACAGATGCCACTGACACCAGTGAATACCTGTAGCATGCTATCAATGTAGGTGCAGGGTCAACCTGCTGTCCATTACCTGGCCCCTCCACATGAAGGCAAGACTGTCACATCTGATGATAACATTCTGTGTACACAACATGGGCCAGACAAACCAGGTACACTTCCACATGCCACTGTGCATGAATGTGGGACATGTGCACATCCCAAACACCGTCCATGTCATGGTGTATAGAACACATACATGGCAAGCATTGCACAGCATTGACCAAGCACAATAGTAATGCAGGTGACTGGATGGTGAATACTATACCCACCTGTGTGGGTCATTCCAGACACTACTCCCTTACCCATATTGTAGACCATTCTCATGTGGCCTTATGCCAAGGTTTACCCCTCACCTAGCCTTGTACAGCCATCTGGCACCGTCAACCACTGCACACCTGTGAAGCAATGCACACATGCATGCCGGTACTAGCACCCTGTGTCTATGTGTGTGTGGTGTATGATGCTTCCAACCACATTCACACCCAGTACCACCCCCATTGGCATACTGAAGCATGCTGTCTAATGTCAAACACCGTCACATACGCTTTGACCATAAAACCCCAGGATAACCCCTGTGGGCCAATTGATACCTATGCATTACTGTATTGTGACAAAGTAACTGGTTAGAAAATGTATTTGTTACCCTGCCAAGTGTGGCAATGTGTATGAGTCCCTTAGAGAGTGTGACTGTGTTGAAGCTGACACCTGTTTATGTGAACAGGCTCATGTGCTACACTTACTGTATTGCAACAGTGTTGCAGATGTCACTCACCAGCACATATACGTCTGGACAGTTCACCAACATGTAAGCTATGTGGCGCATGCAATAACTGCATATACATGTGATAGCTATGCATAGTCAGTCAGGTGTTTGAAACCCTGTACTGGTAGATGTGTGACACAAACATGCTTAGGTTTTACTCACCCACACCTTCCCTGACATACTTTGTCTCTGTCTGTCCCTCTCACATGTTCTCTGGTGGATGTGGGATGTACACTTGCTTTGCTAGGCAGTAGCTTGTGTTATGTAAGTGATGGTCATGATCAGCCAATGGACTCTGCATCAATTGCAGTCTTCCTCTAGCTGAGTGCATGTGGAACAGCCGGGGTAACATTCCCATAGCCAATTGCATGGAAACACACTCCAATATCTAGGAACATCATGTTGGTGTTGGCCTTTTACATCCACTGTGGGCAGGAACTAGATCTGTTGTTTGGTGAACAGCACATCAGATGAATTGTGGATTTAACAACATACACTATGGAGACAGGGCAACATACAGGAGAGGGATGTGCCCGACCTGACTACAGACTGTAAGTGCTGCTATACTGCATGTGGAGTAATGTTGGTTTAACAGTGTGTGTGTGGATATGGCTGTCTTACATTTTGTAATACCTGCCATGTCAGTTCTATGTTTATGAGGAATCAGCATCTGCAGGGTCGTCTGCAGACTGGCCAGTGTGTTGTGCCCTTGGTGTCATGTGTTACCCACAGAGCACGTGTCTGTGAACTGCAGAAGGTAGTGTAAGTATTGCAGTCTGTAGATGGTGAAAGCCGTGACAGTTACTGACTTCATATCCCTCATAGGACACGTTGCAACAAACCCTGTTATGACAATGCATGTATGAGGTTATCACAGCAATATGTCAATATTGGCTCTGTGTATGTGCTTCCAGCCACAGCTCTGTCAAACTTTGTACATATGTCGTGCATTAAGAGGTGCATATGTGCTGTACACCATCATTAGTGTCATCATATCTGATAGCAAGCCAGTGAGATATCAGACTGCTACACATGTTATGTACAGTACGGGTAATATTTGGCGACATTACCAGGACATTCCATGTTTCTTTGTACAGTACTGAGGTCTGTGTAACTATGAGATAAAAATTATAGATCAACCACCACGAAAAGTAAAAACGAACTTTATTCACAAAATGAGCGCTTTCGCGTGCTGCCAACTGCACGCTTCTTCAGATGAGTATAAAACATTAGTGAATACACTCACTATATATACACCATCATAGCATATTACAGTATGATAGTATGTATCCTAGGTTCATTTTCAACAACATTGTAAAAGGACAATATACAAGGATACATAGGATCTGCCAGGATGAAAGTGAACGTAATAGTGAGTTTAATAAACTAGAACAACTGTTTCTAGACCGAGGATATAATTCTGCAATGGTGGCTGATATAAAAGAGAGTTTTGTCAAGGATCCTAAATATACACAAAAAACTTTCTATAAATATAAATATGGAGAACAATATAGACAACAAGAATCAAAACAGGTTAGATGTATAATTAGCTACACCAGTGATAATAAATATATAACAAATATTATTACAAAAAATTGGTCGATTCTAACTACTAATGATGAAATTAAACAAATAATAGGTGAAAGGCCCACTTTCACCTATAGAAATACAAAGAATTTAAAAAGAATATTATGCAATGAGAAATTGAATGGCAGGGTCAATAAGAGAGACAATATAGGTACTTATCCCTGTGGAAGATGTAACTCATGTCAATGGATATCTACAAATAAGAGCTTTTTACATCCTGAATTGTTATTTGAATTTGATTTTAGATGTCCAGCGAATTGTGAGGATAGTAATGTGATTTATCTAGCCACATGTGAGATATGTCCTGCCTTCTATATAGGAATGACAACAAGAAGGCTTAGAGACAGGATACAGGAGCATCTTTATGCCATAAAGAAAGTAGATCCCAAAAATGCACTATCCAAACATATTACTGAGTATCCAGAACATAAATTTGTCTTTAGGGTGTTACAAAAAAGACCTGTAAATAAGAGAAGAGGAGATAACTTTAATGATCTAGAAAATCGGGAACTAGACTGGATCTTCAGATTTCGGGCACAAAAACATCCGGGCCTGAATAGCTACATTAGCATTAGATCACACCTAAAGACACGAAAATATCACTGATTCTGAGAATATTCTGAAAATAGATACATATCAATGTACATCCAGTTAATATATAGATTCTAGGATGGTTTATTGTTTTAACCAAGTAGTTGGAATAAAAATATTTGTTTTTCAATGTTTTATATAACTTGTGTTTCTACAAGGAATAAGAGATAGTATGTAGCACTAGGTGAAAAGGCTATAGGATAATATAATATTTGGAATTTTATGCACCCCTTTTTAAAGTTTGATATTGAATATTTATTTATTTATATAATTAAATAATTATTTATGTTATAGTATATATCTTCATGATAACATAAATTTCATATACACTAATTTTTTATATACATATTTTGCTATATACATATTCGATGGACACACTAGTGATACATGATAGACACATATAACTAATATTATATTTGATGTTAATTGATTTCCATGTAAGATATGTATATTTTTATATGTTATAGATCCATATTTTTGGTCTATATCATATCAATCTATGAAATACTTAAATACATAAATTTAATTTATTTAATATATTATATATTTATATACTTACTTTTACATATTTATTTATTTATTTAATTATATGAAAGATAAAATATATTAATTAATCAAATGATTTTAAACACAATGAATGGTTTTAAATGTTTTTTAAAAACTAATATTAACTAACATAAAATCTGTTTTTGTCAATGCTGCGATAACTCATGATGGTCTTAATATGTTTTTCTTCGCTGCATTGTTTAGTGCAATATATGGTTTGTTGAATATGATAAGTTATCTCGTTTAGTATATGTTACATATTTTCCATATTTTTCATTAAATGGGTAGTTTTCTAAAGCCTCTAGTAGTTTCAAATGTTCTAAATGTCTTAAATACAGTTAATAGTTTTAATAATGAACTATAAAATATATAGCAAAGTAAGATGTTTACATCGCGTTACGCATTATAGCTTTAAGTGTATTTATGCTGCATTGGTTAATTGACCTATTTGAGTAATGTAATTGAATCATTATATTAATTAGTCTGTTAAGTAATTGCTAGGATGGTGTATATATAGTGAGTGTATTCACTAATGTTTTATACTCATCTGAAGAAGCGTGCAGTTGGCAGCACGCGAAAGCCCTCATTTTGTGAATAAAGTTCGTTTTTACTTTTCGTGGTGGTTGATCTACAATTTTTATCTCATCATTATCGGATTCCTGGTTGTGGTCAACTTTAAGGGAGAGGTTTGCTTTTTACCTGGTCTGTGTAACTATGGTGAATGTCGACAGTGTGTGCATTGTTAACATTTTCTTTAGCCTCTGTACAGACTGTGGTAGATGTCATTGTTATAGCTCCCATCCTATTTGATGTTACATGTTGCTCCACTGTATGTTACCATATTGGTTTACATGTTTGTAGGGCATACACACACATGTCCCATACCACAGACAGACAGCAGACCACACTGTGTAGCAGCCCAGTATATGTAGGGTTAGTCTGTGAGTTGCACATATGAGGATGGTGTTGAAGCTGATATATATATATACTGTATATTTATGCTAGCTTACCATATGTGGCTGTGGCTGTATTCACATTGGATGTGGTTATGCACCTTCACACAGGTGTATCTTACCCTGTGCTATATATGCAGGTACATATGAATTCCTCCATAGAAGATTTTGGCCAGTGTTGAGCCAGTCTGCCTGTAGTCTGCACAGTGCATTGTTACATGTCTAGCAGCTTAATGTACTTATCCAGTGAGATGTCATGTGGAGATACTTGCTGGATGTACTGCTGCCGGTTCTCCCTTAACAGTCATTTATATCAGACAGAGCAGTGGGATGCTATACTGATGTATATCTAGTGGGTAGTATGTGGCCATGGCACCCCTGTACCAGCGATTATTATGTGTCAGGCTAGACAGGGGTGTGTGAATGCATAACCTATGGTGGCATATGTATACCAGTCATTATGTGTTAAACCCATCTACATGGCTGTTAACATCCATATAGTCATGAATGGTACACATGTTTAGTACTAAGGGGTTCTGTGTATACCTCTGGACTGTAAAGAGTGATTCAGAATGTCCACATATATTGGCCAATATCTGTACTGCAGTCCACGGGGGCATTACATGCTAGCAGTGCTAATTTACTAGGATGTCCTTAGGATGTCTGTCAGTAGCCAATGGCACACGTGTGGAAAGCAGATGTGACCTCCCACACACACCATGTCTGTGAAGACAGTCCCAATTACTGTAGCAATAGTCTACCAATATACCTGCTATACATACCTGACATCCACTTGCACTACCACGTTGGGACTATAGGGGCTGAGGTAGGTCAACATTCCATGTCCAGGACATATGGTGAGAATATTTGTACATATAATCATCCAGATATATATATATATATATATATATATATATATATATATATGTATATATATGATTACACATATACATATCGACATATATAGATGGGTATGTATATGTACATAGATATACATATACACTCCCAAATATATACATATACAGAGCAATATATGTCTACACATATACAGATAGTGACACATATGCACATATACATATGGATATCTACAGATATATCGACAGTAGTAAGTATATTGGTATAGATATGTATGCACATATAGTCATAGATATCTATATATATATATATATATATATATATCCAACAACGAAGAAACGGGAACCGGATAGATTTGCTCATGGACAGTGCCCGTAAGGGATGAGTTGTAAAGCGTGCTTGGTTTAATGAATGAGACACTTTAAGGTTTGGCTCACTAATAGTGACTTAACATTATAGCCACTAGCATTAATATTCAAGGAACTTGCCCTGGCTGTGCTATACGTGCTGTTTGCTGTTATTTGGATATATTTTTATTTTTACAGCACGCTCCTATCTGGTTCCAATTTCTTCATTGTTGGATTTATTTTTAGTTTATACGGAACGGTAGGAGGAATGGCAGAAGGGAGGAAAGAAAAAACAACAGAGGAACAAATGGACAACAATAATGGGACGGCTCGCACAATGGCTGTTTGTACAGGTGGGAGATATGCATCAATACAGAGTAAGTCAAACAGACTATTTTTCAACGGTAATGAGAATCCATTGTTGAAATTAGACTTGATAAATGATGTGATACGAACAGAGCAGACTGATGCTGATAGAATACAGTTAGTTGATATGAACAAGTTTCTTAAAGACTTGAGAGAGCTGGAAGACAGTTTGTATGAACTTAAAAATTACAATGGCAGCGACAACATTTAGAAGCGTGTCTGCATTTCAACATTGTGCAGAGAGGTTTAAGAGAGTTATTAATGCCCACCTATGGGAACTCGCAACCTGAGTTGTTAAAAAAATGGCAGAGTTTGAACCTAGAACACAGTCAAAATTATATGAGACTATTAATAGAACACTTTATGCCAAAAGAAACTGAGTTGATAAAGAAAGTGGAAAGTTTGCAAAAGCGCTTACAGCAAGATTTTGAGGATGAAACTTGTATATCAAAGCTAGAAGAAATATATTATAAAATAACTTTGTATGACAGTAAAGTAGAACAGATAAAAGCTAAGAAGATCAGAAGAGACTATGTTGATTTCAAAAAGGGTGATGTCTTCACATGGTCTGGAGAATTTAATAGAGATCAGCAATCACGTGGCAAAGATGAAATGAGTTATAAACATCCACAGAAATCTTTATTGAATAGCGTACAAGAATCAGTGGTCAAAAACAAAGAAAAAAACTGTTAATGAGCAAAGTAATAGAAACATCAATGAAGAGAATAGAGTACTGTTTCAACAGGAGATATCGTGTATTACTGATGGCACAGAGGGTATGTTAAGTTCGACACCTCATGGTAGCAACCATCAAGTTGTTACAAATAATGATCTAGGTGCAATACCTAAGAATGGTATGAAAGAGATGTTTTTTCCAGTACTTCCATTAAGAATAATGGAGATAAGAAACAGGAAAGAAATGAGATCCTTGAGCAGGGGAAGAAAAAGGAGATTGTTTGCAGAAGATCGATAGAAAGCAATGAAAAAGGGTCATTGGTGTTCAACTTATCGTCCTTTAAATTAACAGATATGCATATGAGTATTTTGAACAAAGGGTTAAAATTTATACCCACTAGTGGTATGGAAGAAAATGAGGCTATATTAAGTTTAAGAAGTTTTGGATGAGATGTGATGTTAAAAAATGTGTACAAAAATAATAAGGTAACACAGATGAAAATATTCAACAAACCAAGTAGCTTTGTGCCACAAAATAATGGAGTAATGGATACATTCATTAATGTTTGTGAGAAATAAATTATTGAGCATATTCAGAAAAACAAAAAGCAATTTTATAACATCATGAAGGAAGAAAGAATGGCTTTGAAGGAATTGGAACTGATGATAAAATCAGTGGACAAAGGAGGAGGTATAGTCCTGATGGACACCAAGAGTTATATAGAAGAAGTTTTGCTCCTATTGGAAGATGGCTCTTCATACAAAGAGATTGACAGAAATGAGCTAAATGAAACTGAAATGAGAGTAAAAATGTGTCTGGAAGGACTCAGAGAGAGGAACTTGATTTCTATTGAGTTGCGTAATTATTTACAGGTTGAACATCCTTTAATTCCAGCCTTTAAGTGCCTTCCAAAAGTTCACAAAGATCCACTAAGACCACCAATGAGACCTACCGTGGCAGGAGCAGGGTGGATCATGGATCCAGCTTCCGTATATGTAGATAATCACATTAAGAAAGAATTAGAGAAAGCACCAGCCATTCTAAAGGACACAAAAGCATTTATAGAAAAATTGGGTGAATTTATAGGTAAGAGAAGAGACAAGAAAAGGCATCTAATGGTATGTATGGAGATTAAGAATCTGTTCACTAGCATTCCAAACTGTTATGGTATGAAGGCCGTGAGAGAATTCATGATAAACAAAAGTATATATGGGGAGAGACAAGTTACAACTATATGTGAATTGATGGAGATGATACTTAGGAATAATGTTTTCATCTTTAACAATAAACTCTACATTCAGCTTTATGGAGTAGCCATGGGTACACCTTGCACCAACTGTTATGCAAATTTAGTGTTGGTGCAAGTTATTTACCATGAGAACCCATGGAGAGACAATGTGAAGATATATCAGAGATTTGTTGATGACATATACATTCTGTGGGAAGGCAATGCTGTGGAACTTGAGAAGTGTCATCTCTATTCAGAAAATAGTACTAACTTTTTGAAATTTACTCTGACATATAATGATACACAGATGGATTTCCTGGATGTAAGGATCTGGCAAAATGAAAAAGGAGACATAGAAACAAGCCTTTTTAGAAAAGAATGTTGGAAGAACAACATACTCTCAAGAGACAGCATGCATCCGAGATGTACTTATAGGAATGTTATGAGAAGTCAGTTTTTAAGGACATCAAGAATACACTCCAATGATGCCACCATTGTGAGCATGATGGAAGATATGTCTGATCACTTGAGAGATAGAGGATATAAAGAAAAAGAAATATTGGAAAGTAAACGAGTAATAACAGAAAGGGAAACGAAAGTGAAGCCATATTTGAAAGGAAAGCAAGGCAATAAGATATATGGGAACAACAGGAATGATTCAACAGAGACAAAAATGATTCTTACCCATACTACAGATACAGATGAAATTTGTGACATAATAAAAAGAAATTGGAAGATACTGTTGTCCAATGATGAATGTAAAGAAATAGTGGGAGAAGTACCAAAATTTAGTTACAGGAATGCAAATAATCTAAAGGACATTCTTTGTAAAGATGACTTTCTGGTACCATATGTAGTGTCTGATAGAAAAAAAAACTTTTCCTTGTAGGAGATTACGATGTGCAAATATATTTGCACAAAAAATTCTTTTGAGCATCCGGTTACGAAGAAGAAATATATATGTAACTTTTATGCGGATTGTACAACTAGGAACATTGTATATTTAGCCACATGCTCAATGTGTGGACAATTCTACGTGGGAAAGACTATTAGACAAATGAAAGAAAGGATTTCCAAACATATTAGTGATATTAGACTCAAAGACTACAATAATCCCCTGGTGAAACATATTAGGGACAATGCAGGTCATGGCTTTTTATTTAGAGTCTTAAAGATTGTTTTTATGTCCAATGGGGGGAGACATTAATAATAGGTTAGAACAGGAGGAAATCTACTGGATTGGTAAATTACAAGCACATTTGAAGCTGGGACTTAATACAGCCTTTCCTATTCAGCCTGCACTGAGGAAACGGAGATTGAGAAGACGTGTTTGACATGTCATGACTTGAATGGGTGTATTAGTCTGACATGCTGCTCTATTGGTGCAAAGTGTTTTTTAAATGAGAATTCAACACCTTTTATATATGGATCTGATGAAGGGTTAACACTGGAACCCAAAAGCGCTTATCCGTATTTTACTTGTTTTATTTGTTTTATCGTTTGTGTATGCAGTCATGCAATAAATTGAGGATCTTTATACAAAGTTTTTTAGAGTGTCGTACAGAAGTAAATTTTACAAGGAATGCCAACAGGTTCTCCATGCTGGAAACGCTAGTTGAAGGACTTCATTTGCTCATGGACAGTGCCCGTAAGGGATGAGTTGTAAAGCGTGCTTGGTTTAATGAATGAGATGCTTTAAGGTTTGGCTCACGAATAGTGGCTTAACATTATAGTCACTAGTATTAATATTCAAGGAACTTGCCCTGGCTGTGCTATACGTGCTGTTTGCTGTTATTTGGATATATATATATATATATATATATATATATATATATATATATATATATATATATATATATATACCAACATAACTAGGCATATCTGTACACATAGGATTAGCATACATATATAGCTATATACACGTATATCTGTATGTACCTATACGTATACCTATATATACACATATGTATAGATACATATATGTATAGATATATCTACATATGTACATATGAAGAGGTATACACATGGCCATATATATATATATATATATATATATGTAGCACTATACAGATGTGTATACAGACATATGTATATATGTGTATACCTGTGTACGTACATGCAGACATCTATAAACCTATATGTATACAACCATACACCTGTCATGAGTAAACATCACAGTTGTGTATTCCCTCCCACATGTATCCCACTGTATGTATCTGCTATGTGTACATTATGATAAAACAACATACGTGATACAACAGTCATATTAATAACAAGGATTACACAATCTAGGACATAAAGGCAAGTGTTCAATACCACTCAATTTGGGTAATAACAGCTATATTGGTAGCACAACAGCTGTCCCCACAGTGGTCATTGTGTAGTGGTCATGTCTTGTGAATTCAGTGTAAAGGGCCCTGAGTTCATGACCTGCATGGGCTGCTCATTTTGTTGCTGGCCAGAACAAGGTCTGTTGGATACAGAGTGGTTAAGGCAGTGTTTGTGCAATGTAGGCAACACACGTCAGTATCACAACATTGCTAACTAGAGGTCTAGTCCCAGTGGTGGCAAGTAACAATGTACGTGTATGTGGATGAGTCTACATCAGGTTAAAGGGTATACATGCCTCAGCGGGCCACCTGTCTATGTGGCACAGGCAATACCAGGTATAGTAACCTGTAAAATGTGTTCAACTGTACCCCACATATGTCACTGTCATGGTGTCAGCACAGTGACATACACCATTGTGTAATATGACTGCAGACCATCCTCGTGCTGACAAATGCACACCTACAACACAACTGCATATCAGTTTAGAGACCACAACCAAGCAGTGTTACTATCAGCTAGAAGGCATCATTGCTGGATGGCTGCACTACCTGTCAAATATGCCTCACAGTCTGCACCGTACAACATGTTACACTGCAGGACTGTGGTACACTGGTGTACAGACACCATGTGCATCAGCACCATATCAGCCTGTCCCTGTATCGATGGTATGGATGACAGGGATAGGGCACAGGTATCATCATATGCACAGGGTGTGGTGTTGGTCTGCCAGACGCCGAGGGTGGGCCATACATTTGACACCATGTGTGTGGATGAGGGGTGTACTCTAGGGAGCTGGCTGGGGATATGTGGTGTGTGTAGGTATGAGGTTGCCCTAGGTGAGTTTACATAGTGTATGGGTGTGTATGCACACAGTTCTGCCTTGTGGCTGCCCTACATAGGTGTTTATGGACAGCTGCAGACCATACCTGGCAGGGTGTGCAGTTCACGACCTCCAGCTATGGACACATGGACTGTGCCTGCCAAGGGTTCTGTTGGCACATGCAGGTGCAGGCATTGAAGTGCTACTCTCAACTGCTAATGACATTTGTCCCCTGGTACCACATCTATCCTAGGATTGGCCAAGATGATGTGCTCATGGCCTGCTATGGTGTGGTGTGGACAGCACACCCCCCCCCACACTGCCAGGGCTACTACTGCCACTACAGGAAACCCTTGGTGTCCTAGCATGCCCATGTTGAGTTCCAGCTGTTGGTGTTTCTGGGCTATGTCCACGTGGGCGTCACTGCATCCCCACCATATGTTCAAGCACGGGTACACCCTAGCTGATGAGGGCCATCATCTCATCATGCCATCTATCTGCTTGCTCGTAAGAAGCATGGATGGCAGCTGCCACTTCACGGAGGTTGTCACCTACAGTTGCGAGTGCAGCCCTCTGCAATCTAAGGTCCTGTCTTGTGTAATGCTCAATACGTGCCTGCACCACCATTACAGCCTGGAACATGCTTTTGCTGGTTGCAGCTATGTTGCCTTTGCCAGGGACATGATGTCCAGTGGCCCTACCACGACCACTCTGGGACATCTGCCTATGTGGCTGCCTGCTAGACATCCAGCCATGCCTGCTGCGACTGGACACAGTAGGCATGGTTACCACACTTTCCCGTGCACTACCACTGAACTCCAGCTTTCCCTCTGCTATGGTCCCTGGTGCTGGAGTGTGTATAGGCACTGTAACTGTGTGCGGGGCTGGGGTCGCTATAGGGGATGTCAAATGTTGACGCAGTGTCGGCCCCTGACAACCCCACCTGTGCCTCACCATTATCATCATCATCATCGGTGTCTGTATGGATACCTACATCAGGCTGAGAGGCAGGAGGGACCCTGACCCATCTCACCACCTGTGATGGAAAACAATAACCACACTTTAAAACCTGTACAGCATTGCTTAACAGTACACACACACACACACACGCACACACACACACACACACACACACACACACACACACACACACACACACACACACACACACACACACACACACACACACACACACACACACACACATCTTCAGACTACCTACCTGTCCATGGCTTTACAGACAGACTCACGTATAATCCATGTGTTACCCAATCCTGCATCACACTTGTTAACATACATATTTTGCTACCACTCATTAACATCACAGTCCTCTAAATGCCCACACAAGCAGCCACAATACAAGACCTGTTGCTACATTACCTGCCTGACCTGTGTGTAGTGGAGTAACATGGTCTCAATGCTGTCATTCAGTATGCACCCTCTGTATGGCCGGAATGATGTGCATGGCCCCTACATGTATGGGCTACTATGTTGTACCCATAATAGCTCCCAATGATGTGTCATGTGTATGTAATATTCAGTACATGCTGGATATGCTGCTCCGTCGGCCCATCATGTGTCAGCTGTAATGTGTGGATACACTCCCTGGTGTTGACTATTACTTCCCCAATGCATCTGTAGAGCTGCATACATGGGCTGTAGGTGACCTCACCACTGACAGCAATATTAAGTGTGTACCTGGGGTCTACCTTCCCTCTGGATGCCTGAGCCAAGCTACAGGCCATGTTATACTATTTGCTGTCCTGTGAGTACATGGCAGGTATTCCTGGTGTGCAATGTGGCACTCTATGTCCATGTACTGCACAGTCCCAAAGGGGGGTACAGCCATATGAACACCCCACAATCACACATGTACATAGATGGCCTCACACACAAATACACACATGCACACACACATCATACATGCATCTACCTCCCACCACTTTGCCAGAGTGACCCTGCAGGCAAACAAACTAACCACCAGGATGCACACACACACACACACACACACACACACACACACACACACACACACACACACACACACACACAAACACACACATACAGGTGAGGTTGCACAATGATTGTACACACAGTCCTCCAATTACCCATCTGCCAACATGTAGAACATATGGTACAGAACAGCATGCAGTTCAGCTATACTCACACCATGCTAGCAGTAGTATAAATGTGTATGATGCATGTGCTGTGACTAGGTGATGCCCCTTCCCCTGGATACCTTTGCACCCATGTACACATTATTGATGTGCACCTGTTCTGCACCCTGCTATGTACTGTGCACCACAACTCACATGTGTCCAACCCATTGCAGAATGTGTAGTACCATGTCAGTTATGCCAGCTGTGCATCTCACAGCCCCTATGTGTTTCAGCAACCCATACCTGGGATGATATGTGGACTGTTGTCATTGGTGAATGCCTGATGCCTGATTTACAGCTGTCAACATCAATAGACCATGTATGGCCATTGCAGAAATGCTTACACTGACAACCATCAGAGCATACCATGGCTATGGAGGGTGTACACACTTTTATTGCTTTTACACACACATCCATGATCTGGCATGGGACCACAGCACTTTAGATCTTAGCTGTACACACACCAAGTATGTAACATATGTCCTGTACATTCACATGCAGTGTCTACAGATTGTGTTAGGTGTGCGGCTGCTGACCACAATGCATACACACCATGTGGGGATATGTGTGCACATCCTTATCATGATAGTTTATCACACCTCTTGTTGTGTGTTCTACAGCAGTCACTGCTCATGTCAGGAGTATGCCAGTGTGGGCCTTCTGCAATTGCCAGTGTATGTTCAGCCTACCCTACACATGTCCCCCTATTCTGCATGATTGCAAGGTCTACACATGTGTACATCTCATGGAATTAACACAATGCCATTACTATTGCAGTGTGGGTAAGATTACAGCTGCCACAGGTCCTGCACCTGACTATATGCAAATAGAGCCATTCCTACCATCCTGAGGATCCCTACTGCACTGGTGTTTCATGCTGAGACCCCCCCCAGCATTTATGCAGACACATGACAGGTAAGCCCTACACATATGTGTCAGATTGCAGTGTCCCATACACTGTACACCACATGTTGCAGCTTAGACCCAGCTGATAATGTGGACTACCGTAATGCCGTATGCCATAGTGTATCTCAGCAACAGTTGGCATTGCCCTACAGGTATGTACACCGGTGTTGCACTGAATATGGGTGTTGTCCAGAACATGTCTCTACTGTAGGCCATGTCTACCAACAGTATGTTACCCCCTGTGGACACATTCTGCAATGACAGGCTGTTAGTTGTCATGCAGGTGTGTGACATACCCTTTCAATACCCCATCATGTTCGCTCCTGTGAGAGCATGCATTTTACAGCAACAATACAT
This sequence comes from Protopterus annectens, assembly GCF_019279795.1. Classification (NCBI taxonomy): domain Eukaryota; kingdom Metazoa; phylum Chordata; order Ceratodontiformes; family Protopteridae; genus Protopterus; species Protopterus annectens. The sequence continues at coordinate 891,677,690 of NC_056737.1, forward strand.
GCACATGTACAGCATGCATTCAGGGTAGGTGTGTTAGATGCATGCATGGAATATAACATCACCATTACATGTCCGGTGTATTGACATGCATCTACAAAAGACATACTCACCAGCTTCAGGCTGCTGCCTTGCTGTTACCCTGGAGGGACCTACATAAGTGGGTGAGAGATGCAATTTCACTGGTCACACCTGTGGCACTGCTACAGGCTGGGTGCAATACTACCATACATCAACCATAAATTCACACAATACTACCACATCTAGACATCTGTTTATCACTACAATGCAGCAACACAATATGTGTATGACATATCAGATATGCATGATCTACCTGTACCACTGCAGATATTTACACAACAGTGGTCTACTGATGTGCCCTATGTCCTTACCTGCATGCTCCTTAGCTGGTGTGTGGATGACACCCACCTCCAAGAAGGGGTCCAGTGGTTGATGGTGTTCCGGATGGGCAGGTGCCATGAGGCTGGCCAGGAGCTCCTCCACATGTGTCAGGGGGAGATGAATGGTATGGGCCCCCCCGTGGCAAGGTGATCCCCCCAGATTGTGGCAGCACACCGACGGGCATTGCGAAGCAGGTCACTGCAATGATGCCGAACCTGCTCATAACTGTGGTTATGCAGGCCGACATCATTGACTCTGTGGATGAGATCGTTCCACAGGGCGGTCTGCTCCTGCTGGTCTTGTGCTGTCCTGCCAAGCCGGACCTGGTAGTGCTGAACCAGGTGAGTTATGATGACATCATTCTCCTCCACTGAATTCACCAGCAGCGAGATGTGTGCCATCTTGCCAGAAAAACATGAGGATGGGAACAGGCCCGAGCGACTCATATAACAAGCTTACCACAGTTCATAATACACATCTCTGTCACCCCCCACCATATCCGCTTCAACAGACTATACACACAACTCATTAGGTATGGCTATAGATTAACTACTGTTTGGACAGATCGTGTAGTGTACCACACCTTCTGCTATGTGATTGTAGCCATGTCCCCTGTGTGGACACTAACATTGTTCAAGACAAATAGCGTACGGCACCAGGACCCAACCGGTCAGCACAAGGATGTATCAAAAATAAATTCAACTGAATTGCAAAAGCAATAAAAAGATACTTCCTCGTTCTTTCTTTGTAAATGCAATTTAATATAAAAACGTTTTCGCTTCCAAAGCAAAAGAAGCTTCATCAGACAATGAGAACACGGAACACAATCAATTTAAACATATAGAAAGGAAATGATGTCATTTCCTTTCAAGTGTGCATTCATTTTTTAAAAATACACTTTTTATATATGTATAAAAGATCAATATTTACAATCAGTAAAAAGTGTACTAAGGTACACAATCGCATAAAATGATACAGTTTGACAAATCTATAAAACTGTTTGTGTGTATACATACGCAAATCAGTTAAAAAACTGTTGCAACTATGACTTTGTAGTAAGGTTTTTAAATACCTTGAGGTTTTTAAATAAACCTCTTAAAAAGGAAATAGGCTGTTAGAAAAACCTTTTATGACACTATTCATAAGACACAGATCCACTCTTATTAAATATACAGAGAATCGGCCTCGCCATGATATTAAGTATTTTTGAATGGCCGTAAAAAGACTAAAAAACAATGCAAATTATGTAATCCTGCACAAGTTAAGATGTTTAAAAACTCGATACTATATACAACCCAATACCCGTTCTTAATTTTGCACTAAGGGGTACTAACCAAAATGGAGATAAGGGGTATGTAGGGGTAGAGAAGAAATGTGTTACCTTAAGTAACTTTTATATTTCAGTACTGCCAGAATGTTACATGCTTCATTTAGCCCTGGGTAAGAAAAGGCATTAAGGCGTAACTGCCATTCTAGTTCTCTAATCTCAAGTAGAAGAGGTTGTGGTCCACCTCTTATACCTACATTTACACAATCGATGCCCATGTAAGTGAAACTATGTCCCATATGTTTAATGATATGTTTGGAAAGAGCATTGTCGCCCTTTTTGTTTTTAATTGCATAATTATGTTGGTAAACACGGTCCCTTAATCTGCGGTCCGTCTTACCAACATAAAATGCAGGGCAACAGTTACAAAACGCAAGGTACACCACAGATTTAGTGTTGCAGGTGATTTTATGGTTAATGGTGTATTTAGTACCATTAACAAAGAAAGAGTTGCCCACTTTTAGAAGCCTGCACAAATTACACATACATAAATAAAAGTGCCATTTTGTCTAGAAAAAGAATCTATTGGTTCTTCCCTTGATTGAAGTTACTCTTTCAAGTTGTTACCCCTCTTAAAAACAAAGGAGGGTTGTAAACCCAAAGTTTCAATTAACTGTGAGTTGTTCAAAATGAAGTACCAGTTTTTCTTAATGATTGAACAAATGGCATTGATATGTCGGTTATAGGTGATGACTAGACTAGACTTAAAGTCGACACTAGTGGGTTTTTGTGAGGTGCTTGGTTCATCACACACAACATCAACCTCAGGGTTGTTAAACGATGATGTATAACAACCAGATTCCAACCTGTGTGTAATAGGGGAATCAACTTTCCGTTGTAAGAGAAGGGGTTTGTAAAACCCATTCTCTCTCTTAAGGGAGACTTCATCGATTAAACAATCAATAAACTCACTAGGGTACCCCCTTTTTGAAAACTTATGGTCTTAAGGTTTAAACACTTTCGGTATCAAAGGCTTCAATGGTGTTACACATACGGACAGCACGGACCAATTGACCTTTCACAATTGATTTCCTCTGTTTCCATGGGTGGTTGCTGTCGAAATGAAGGAAGCCATTACAATAAGTTGTTTTCCTAAAGATACTAGACAGATAACCCTGATTGACCACATCTTTGACCAATTTGATGTCAAGATAGTCAATTTCTCTTGTAGAAAAATGATGAGTGAATTTTAAAAATGTGGAAGAGCCATTCATGTATTTGACCAAATTGGTAGCCTGCTGTTCATCACCATCAAAAAGGATGAATACATCATCCAAAAACCGAGTGTAAAATCTAATAGAACTTTGAAAGGTGGTATTGTTCAAGAGGCAGGTATTCTCCCAGTATGCAACTACTAGATTTGCTACACTACCACCGCAAGGTGAACCCATGGCGATCCCTCTTTTCTGTAGGTAGTAACACTTATCAAAAATAAAGAAATTGGAAGACAGGACAATGTCCAAGAGTTGTGTAACTATTGAGATCTCATCCCTAGGGGCTTCTAGTTTTAAGAGCATTAATTCAACCCATTCAATAGCCTCCTGATGTGGAATAGATGTGTATAAGTCAACTACATCTATTGTTAGGAAATTGAGAGACATGTCGAAAGGGATGTTATCCATGGATTGAAGGAAAGACCATGAGTCCCTACATATCTGAGGGATAAGCTTGAGGTACTTAGAAATAATATGGTCAATTACCCTGGCACAAGGGTGGGTAATTGAGTTCCTACCGTCAATCAAAGCCCGCATTGGTGGGTCAACCAAGTTTTTGTGAATTTTCGGGATCCCAAACATGATTGGGATCCTCGGAAAAGAGATGTTAATAAAGTTAAAGGTGTCAATATCGATCAGCCCATCGATAAACAGGTCTCTAAAATACCCTTTAATTCTATTATGTTGTCCAGACATCTCATTTAAGGATGATAGCTCATATGCGGGCGAATCCAGGACTCTTAACATCCTAGAATTGTAATCTTCTTTGTTGAAGATGACAAGCCCCCCACCCTTGTCAGGTTTAATAACTCTAATAGGCATGTCCCGTAAGTTTTTTGTTCGCGTGAAATGTTACTCCCATTATCAACCCATTTAAGGTTTTCAAAAAGTTGCCTTAAGTCTAGTTCACAGGCACATTCAAACATATGGAGAGAAGGGTGCAATGGGAGGTTAAAAACACTCCTCATTTTAAAGGTAGGTTTATCATTAGACAAATCCCCTTGAAATAACACTTTAAGGTTCAACCCCCGAACGAAACATTTCAAGTCAGTAAGAACTTTAGGAAGGTGAACACTTTGGTCAGGGACAAAGGATAAACCAAAGGCTAACAAATCTATCAAGTCTCTATCAATGTACATGGTAGAAAAATTGTAGACTTTAAAGTCCCCTTTTGTATTAATGAGGACTGTAGGTGCAGACGTGGGTGTTACTATACATCCATCGTCAAAGTCTATTTGGATTTGTTCTTGTTGTTCTGCCTCTGGTAATACTTCCGTCCTAAAAAAGGCTTCTGTTGCCCTCTATAATTAGGACGGTTCCCCTGATTATTGTGATTCTCTCGAATCCTGTTGCTTCTTCTTGGTTCTTGAGCCGCCGGATTGTCATCCGTGAAATCAGGATCATAGATAATCCCGTCAGGAGAATCATCGTGTAACTCATCCCTGACAAGAGGTGCACCCTCTCTATTATTGTCATTAATATTGTTGATGCCTTAAATGGGTTGATAATGGGAGTAACATTTCACGCGAACAAAGAATAGGATTGAAAAACTTACGGGACATGCCTATTAGAGTTATTAAACCTGACAAGGGTGGGGGGCTTGTCATCTTCAACAAAGAAGATTACAATTCTAGGATGTTAAGAGTCCTGGATTCGCCCGCATATGAGCTATCATCCTTAAATGAGATGTCTGGACAACATAATAGAATTAAAGGGTATTTTAGAGACCTGTTTATCGATGGGCTGATCGATATTGACACCTTTAACTTTATTAACATCTCTTTTCCGAGGATCCCAATCATGTTTGGGATCCCGAAAATTCACAAAAACTTGGTTGACCCACCAATGCGGGCTTTGATTGACGGTAGGAACTCAATTACCCACCCTTGTGCCAGGGTAATTGACCATATTATTTCTAAGTACCTCAAGCTTATCCCTCAGATATGTAGGGACTCATGGTCTTTCCTTCAATCCATGGATAACATCCCTTTCGACATGTCTCTCAATTTCCTAACAATAGATGTAGTTGACTTATACACATCTATTCCACATCAGGAGGCTATTGAATGGGTTGAATTAATGCTCTTAAAACTAGAAGCCCCTAGGGATGAGATCTCAATAGTTACACAACTCTTGGACATTGTCCTGTCTTCCAATTTCTTTATTTTTGATAAGTGTTACTACCTACAGAAAAGAGGGATGCCATGGGTTCACCTTGCGGTGGTAGTGTAGCAAATCTAGTAGTTGCATACTGGGAGAATACCTGCCTCTTGAACAATACCACCTTTCAAAGTTCTATTAGATTTTACACTCGGTTTTTGGATGATGTATTCATCCTTTTTGATGGTGATGAACAGCAGGCTACCAATTTGGTCAAATACATGAATGGCTCTTCCACATTTTTAAAATTCACTCATCATTTTTCTACAAGAGAAATTGACTATCTTGACATCAAATTGGTCAAAGATGTGGTCAATCAGGGTTATCTGTCTAGTATCTTTAGGAAAACAACTTATTGTAATGGCTTCCTTCATTTCGACAGCAACCACCCATGGAAACAGAGGAAATCAATTGTGAAAGGTCAATTGGTCCGTGCTGTCCGTATGTGTAACACCATTGAAGCCTTTGATACCGAGTGTTTAAACCTTAAGACCATGTTTTCAAAAAGGGGGTACCCTAGTGAGTTTATTGATTGTTTAATCGATGAAGTCTCCCTTAAGAGAGAGAATGGGTTTTACAAACCCCTTCTCTTACAACGGAAAGTTGATTCCCCTATTACACACAGGTTGGAATCTGGTTGTTATACATCATTGTTTAACAACCCTGAGGTTGATGTTGTGTGTGATGAACCAAGCACCTCACAAAAACCCACTAGTGTCGACTTTAAGTCTAGTCTAGTCATCACCTATAACCGACATATCAATGCCATTTGTTCAATCATTAAGAAAAACTGGTACTTCATTTTGAACAACTCACAGTTAATTGAAACTTTGGGTTTACAACCCTCCTTTGTTTTTAAGAGGGGTAACAACTTGAAAGAGTTACTTCAATCAAGGGAAGAACCAATAGATTCTTTTTCTAGACAAAATGGCACTTTTATTTGCGGTATGTGTAATTTGTGCAGGCTTCTAAAAGTGGGCAACTCTTTCTTTGTTAATGGTACTAAATACACCATTAACCATAAAATCACCTGCAACACTAAATCTGTGGTGTACCTTGCGTTTTGTAACTGTTGCCCTGCATTTTATGTTGGTAAGACGGACCGCAGATTAAGGGACCGTGTTCACCAACATAATTATGCAATTAAAAACAAAAAGGGCGACAATGCTCTTTCCAAACATATCATTAAACATACGGGACATAGTTTCACTTACATGGGCATCGATTGTGTAAATGTAGGTATAAGAGGTGGACCACAACCTCTTCTACTTGAGATTAGAGAACTAGAATGGCAGTTACGCCTTAATGCCTTTTCTTACCCAGGGCTAAATGAAGCATGTAACATTCTGGCAGTACTGAAATATAAAAGTTACTTAAGGTAACACATTTCTTCTCTACCCCTACATACCCCTTATCTCCATTTTGGTTAGTACCCCTTAGTGCAAAATTAAGAACGGGTATTGGGTTGTATATAGTATCGAGTTTTTAAACATCTTAACTTGTGCAGGATTACATAATTTGCATTGTTTTTTAGTCTTTTTACGGCCATTCAAAAATACTTAATATCATGGCGAGGCCGATTCTCTGTATATTTAATAAGAGTGGATCTGTGTCTTATGAATAGTGTCATAAAAGGTTTTTCTAACAGCCTATTTCCTTTTTAAGAGGTTTATTTAAAAACCTCAAGGTATTTAAAAACCTTACTACAAAGTCATAGTTGCAACAGTTTTTTAACTGATTTGCGTATGTATACACACAAACAGTTTTATAGATTTGTCAAACTGTATCATTTTATGCGATTGTGTACCTTAGTACACTTTTTACTGATTGTAAATATTGATCTTTTATACATATATAAAAAGTGTATTTTTAAAAAATGAATGCACACTTGAAAGGAAATGACATCATTTCCTTTCTATATGTTTAAATTGATTGTGTTCCGTGTTCTCATTGTCTGATGAAGCTTCTTTTGCTTTGGAAGCGAAAACGTTTTTATATTAAATTGCGTTTACAAAGAAAGAACGAGGAAGTATCTTTTTATTGCTTTTGCAATTCAGTTGAATTTATTTTTGATACATCCTTGTGCTGACCGGTTGGGTCCTGGTGCCGTACGCTATTTGTCTTGGACTTGTCTGTTTACTTTTCGGTCACCAGACACTAACATTGTTGGCATATTACGGACTATTTACTTGCATGCCATTGTCAGGGCCACTATGGTTACATATATGCCAGTAATATGGCTGCCCTGAAATTGCTGCACATCTGACATTCTGTGTTATAGGGGGATTCTATGTATGCTGTTGGACATGTACCGGGATTGTGTAAACTATTACTACCAACATGTGTACTATGACAGTGACACAATAACATGTATATGTTCCATTGGCAAGCTGATCCACCTCTCCACACCCATCTGACCAGGATACCTGGCCACATCACATGTGTGTGCCAACCTGGGGCCTCCTTGTGTACTGTTACAGCAATACCATCAGGTGGAACCACCCAGGAAATGTTGGCTCACCCCCCTCAGGGCACACACCAATATGTTCCTGTCCCCTGAGCTCAGGTTTAGGGTCTGTTCCATACTAGGCTCCGAAGACACATGAGGGATGTGCTTCTTCAGTCTGAGGCACCCAGTACACATTCACACGGCCAACATTCTCCTCCTGTTCAGCCACCAGAACTGGCACCTTCAGGATGTGGACTGCTGTTGTTAATGGCAGTTGGTGGGAGCATTGTTCCCATTGTGCCCATATTGGGGACCATGGGGCATCCACATCATGGACCACATACACTCTCCATGGTGTTTACCCACCAAATGTGTCACATACCATCCTTGTAGACTGTCCTCCATATCTACCAATCCTGACCACCTCCATGTGTGTATCTGCCATACTTCCCCTATTCCCATTGCATACTTCACAGGTGGGGGCATTGTGGTGCAAGGACGGGAATAACATGTGACATACCCGTCCATGGTGCATACACTGGCAGCTGTAGATATGTGTGTGTATTGCTATGTGTGCTGCTGCCTCACATATAGCACACATCACTGTGGTAGTGATATAGGGGACATGTCTTTCCATACATATCTGTTTGTGTGTGTGTTTGTACAGATGTAGACATTTGCATATCGGTATTTATCTATATGTGTGTAGATATATGTGACTTCATATATATGTGCACATATATATGTCTACACATGGGTATATATATATATATATATATATATATATATATATATATATATATATATATTTCTGGACATACATGCTATGATATGATATACATTTATCCTTAGATAGTATATCTGTGACATATGTACACATATGCATACCTATATGTGAGGTACATTCAGACATCAGCTCCACAATCTCACGACACCTCCCTGCACAGCTACACTGTTCTGCCTTGCAACAATACAGACAGGTGCCACATATGGACACAGTCTGACATTGGTGGGGTATATATGGGACTTGTTTGCAGATATCTCTATTACACACCTATGTCATTCTGACATGCTACATTACAGATTCACCTGGGTATCCTGTCAGTGGTGGTCCATGGCTCTCACATGTCCATCATACTGGCATTACTTCCACCACCAGCTATTGGCCATGTCATATGCATAATCCCCATTACACAACGCACACTATGATGGTGTACATCCTGTCTGTCAGTGCTGACCTGCACAGTTAACAGCTATGGCCCACTACCAACAGGGACAAACACTATTCTCCATTGCAGTTGTTCAGCTGACCATCATCACAACACCTGCTGGCACATATAACACACTCCACATCATCTATCACAGTAAAATGGACCAGGTACTACAGTCTAATACATATACTTCACATACCTGTTGTGGGAAGTATGTACTACTGACGGGCAGCTGCGCAGCTGGCTGTGTTTTCAGCTGTAAATGTTCTGTGCGTTTTTTTTTGTTTTTTTTTTCCCTTTTTTTTTCTCTTGCTTGCCTTCTCTTTCCTGTGAATGGATTGAGCTGTTTGGGGTAGATTGTAGCCTGGCTTTAGTAGGTGATGCACTTGATCAGGTGATGGCCTCTGCACCAGTCAGTGTCCCACACTTGCTAACTGCAAGCAGCTTGCTGTGTAGTACTTCCAATTACCACTGTGATGGCAACCAGCCACTATAAATCCCTACATCATGTGGGCGAGGTCCCTTTACCTTTCCTGTGTGGTGGACATCCTTCTTGTGTGTGGGAATCAGTGCTACAGTCAGCAGGTAGCAGTACCTCTTCCAGGGGAACTGGCACATTTAGTCCAGCTACATATTTGTAGGAGGTTCCAGAACTACAGACAGAGTGTGAGTAGAGTTGTGTTATGCTTTGCATAGTACTGGTGTTACAGGGTGTGTATGTACATACTAGTTTACCTTGGAATGAAGTCTGTCTGCATAGCTCTCAACTGTGGGCCTATCCTGTTGGTGGCCAGAGGTGTGCCTATCATGTTTTGTCTGTCCATCACACAGGACCTGTATCAGATATGTCACTGGCAGTGTGTGTTGAGTGCTATCAGTACATGGCTACATCCATTTATGTTTCTAACCTCAATTCTTTGGCTAAGGGTATGCTGCAGACTATCCTGTAACACCAGCAACTTGCTTAGTGTATGGTAACAGTTTCCCACATATGGGCCTGTGTTCCAGCCTCTGTCCTCCACTTACATACCAAGCTTTGCACATATGACATGCTGTCAGGGGTTGTTCTGTAGTGGGCTGTGTGTATATCACAGTGCCATTGCTGCCATCAGTCCACTGCTGTTGTAGCCCCCTCACATACAGTGGTGCTGGGGCCATATATGTGTCAGCTACACCAAAACAGTACATGTGCGCCCTTATGCACTCCAGAGGCCAGTGTATGTAACAGTGGTATATGCACTTGTAGTATTGAGTCTAGGGGGGGATGCATGATAACTGACCTAGGGTATTACAAAATGTGGGTATATCAGGGGGTGATCTACCTTAAGGTATCTGCATGTACAGTACCGTATACTTCACCTATATTTACATTACTCACATATATTGGGTTAATGCAGGCCTATTGCCTCCTGCCATACAAGACTGTTCTGTTTGTCAGTGTGCTTGTGATGGTGTCAGTTATGCCTTGTTATGTAACAGTTACATCCCATTTGGTCACGTGAAGTCTTCAACACATAGTGAATTTGTACAGAGTGTAGATGGAGGCTGCTGACCTATACACCTGTATTACATACTGTTGATTTTTTGGTATCCTGTGGCCCAGTCTGTCTTTACTATTGTACAGTATGAAGGCATTGGTCTGGACAGCGACAGTTGTGAAATTTTCCAGACTACTGTATTAGTATCAATGTTTCACAGTTGCATTACTCTGTTTATATGGATGTCAGCGTCTGCACAGCTATATGACATGGCATATAGAACTGTAATACTACACAAATAAAGGTTTTCCATTTCTGCAAGCCTGTGTGTTTTTTTTCCTATGACCTCTCTGTGGGTATATGTTGCAGGCGACGATTGTAATTGTATGGGTGGCCCATACAATGTCCAGTTGTTCAGGTGTGAACTGTAGGCATAGTGGCTGTTCCATATTGTGTGCACCTTCTACATATGTATCTAACTGTACATATCTCTGCGTGTGTCTGTGTAGTTGAATGTATAACTATATATATATATATATATATATCTATATATATATCTATATATATAGATATAGATAGATATATATGTATATATATATATATATATATATATATATATATATATATCTATATGTATCTGCGGATCTACCTGACTAGATCGAAACTTCATAACACCGACAAGCACTTCATCGACACCACATAATTGACAGTTCACAAACACGACACCACATACACTCAACACATCATAACAACAAACAAAACAAATCCCCTATCCAAAACCCACACACAACACAAGCACACCAAAATCCTTACAAACCAACACTAACCCTTACATACACAACTATCTACAACCCTAACCGAAACCCTAACCCTAAGGTCCGTCACTATCGCACACTCACCTAACCCGGCCTAACCTAACTCACTTAACCCGCCCCTAACCCAAAAAATATCACTACTGCACCCTTACCTAACCCGCACCCTAACCCTAACTCACTTATCCCATCCCTATCCCTAGAGACCGCCAACATCGCACACTTACCTTACTCGCACCCTTACCTAAGCCGCGCCCTAACCCTAACTCACTTATCCCACCCCTACCCCTACAGACCGTCAACATCGCACACTTACCTTACTTGCACCCTAACGGCCGTCACTACCGCATACTTACACATCCTTTCCCCATCTCAGTGTTCTCAGCGTCGGTGTCTTCCTCCTTCGGTCTTCTGCCTTGTTGATCTTCTGGCGCTTTGTCGGTGTTATGACGTTTCGATCTACTCAGGTAGATCCGTATCTGCATATATGTGTCTGTGTATATGTATCCTGGGAATGTTGATAGCTTCCATATTTTACATTTCCTATGGGAGCCACACTATACTCCATGATATGTTACCACTACCAGTCTGACATCATATAAGGTGGGTTGTAGTACTGTTTACATGTTGTGCAAATGTCATGTCAGGTCCTGCTTATGGGATCTGTAACACTTTAGTGAATTCCGGGGCGGACGTGTTTGGCTGTGGTGGGGGGTGTATGCCTATCCGTACATGACGTATATTGTTTGGGGTGGTTCAACCCCATTAACGGTGCATGTGGACATATTTGCATTTGTCAGTCTACCATTGCTATCTACAGATGCATGGTCACATATATATATATATATATATATATATATATATATATATATTTAATTTTATATATATATCTCTATATATATCTATATATATATATATATATATATATATATATATATATATATATATATATATATATATATATATATATATATATATATATATATATATATATATATATATAGATAGATAGATATCTACATCTATTGATATGTTGGATCTGTTTAGATATTAATATATTTACTCACACACATACATTTACATGTTGGAATACATTCTCTGTACTGTTGAATAACTGGGCTGGTGGATATGTTTTGAATACATCAGGGTTATCTATATCTGACATGGCTTAATGGTAAATAACGTTGGCAATGTTGTGTGGGGTTCTGTGTTTGAGCCTAGCAGAGGCTGTTTATTTTGTTGCTGGGCCGAGCAAGGGCCATTGGATACAAAGTGGTTAAGGCAATTTTAAGCAGTTGTTAGCAGGTTTGCGTGAAGGTAAGCACTGCTAACCTGCTGTTACATCTACTTACAGGGTGTTAGCTTCAGATTTGCTTAACCAGTGTCGGCATTGCTTACTGCCACACAAACGGGCTTAAGCCCACTTACTAGTGCTTACATATGCTTACTATTGCTTATTTGTGCTTAAACCTGCTTACTAGTTCCTTATTCATTCTGGCACTGATACTTCACATGAGCATTTCTTGCAGTACTCCAGTTCATAAATATATGTTATTTAGTGGGTGTTGCAACAAAACTATTGGTTATAATGTGCTTTGCCATGTAAAATAGACTGTGCTGCAGTGGGACTCGAACTGGGAATGGCTGCTCATTAGGCGGATGCTCTGCCCACTACACTACTGCTGTGCTGCTTAATTTATATATATCTTCCATAATTACATACCCATGGTTCCTTCACCCATCCCCCGAGCTCCACGTACACAGCAACCATCCATTCTCCAGTTGCTATCCCAGCCATACCACACCTCCACACATTGCCCTCTCTCCATGTCTCGGTACTCATTCTGTATTCTGTCTCGACCCAAGCTTCTTCAGGCTCTTCATCTGTTTAGTCCATGTACATATGATCCTTGCCTTGTTCATCTTTCGAGACACATGTAAACATCAGATTGACACACAATTTTTGGATCGTCCAGCCACAGGTGGGCCTCTTTTTGTGTCAGGATTAGACTTAGCTTGTCTACACTGTTTCTCCCACTGGTAGCATCCTGCCAGGGGTTTGAGAAGCAGTGGTTTGCTCACACACCTGCCCAGCCACATCTCCCGGTTCCATGGAACTGACATCCCAGGTTTGACATTATGCTGTATATGTATCTGCCATGACTTAGTGGTAACTCACTTTGACTATAGTGTGCAGGGTCTGGGGTTTGCAACTTGGGAGTGCAGATTATTTTATTGCTGGGCAGGATGAGAGCTGTTGGATACAGAGTGACTAAGGCACTTTTAAGCAACTGAAAGTGGGTTTGTGCTGGTTTGCGTGAGGGTAAGCAATGCTAACCACTGGTTACAGCTTCTTACATTCAGTTAGCTTCTACATTGCTTAACCAGTGTAGGCATTGCTTACTGCCATGCAAACTGGCTTAAACCCATTTATTGCTGCTTAAAACTGCTTACTCCCGCTTGCCCTGTGCTCATTTCTTTAAAAGAAAGGAAAAAGGGGTTAATAGGAAAGTGGTGAAAAAAGGGGCACAAAGAGGGAAAGACAGTAGAGAAAATAGCCAGGGATGTGCAGGAAGGCTGAAGGGAAAGTTCATAGCTGGCCATTTCTTCTACAGCAACTGCTGTGCATATACACTGAATTTGGAGGTAGATTTGGACACTCAAACCCCTGGGTGGGGATGAGGACAACAATAATAAGTTGTGATGCAAATTAGACCGGATTACATGCCTACAGTAGCGAGCTGCAACCACGTGTTATTTGGTGCTATTTAGTGGGTTTTGCAATAACAAAATTGGTTAGAATGTACTTTGACATTTAAAATAGACTGTGCTGCAGTGGGACTCAAACCGTGAATGCCTGCTTGTTAGGCGAATGCTCTGCCCAATTCACACTATTGCTTACATCCACAAGGTGGTCCAATTAGAACTGCTCCATCCAACACCTGCGCACCTCGACCCATAATTTCATAACCATCACCCCCCCCCACACTCCTCCTCTGCAGCAATCATCCTTTCTCTGGGTGCAGGTCGGGTCTAACCACACCACAACACACTGCCCACTCTAAACTTCTCGGGACCCATCACATATGTTGTCTCAACCCATGGAGCATCAGACTTTCCCAACCTTGTAGTCTGAGAACATACATGCCCTGCCATTGTGGATCTGTGTAATGGCAGGGACCTAAATAGACATCAATTTTTGGGTTGTCCTGCAAGGGACGTTCCTGTTTTTGTTTCAAGATTAGCTTAGCGGGTCGACAATGTTTCTCCCCCTGGTAGTATCCTGCCTGTAGTTTGGGATGCAGTGGTTTGTTTACTTTTTTTGTGTATTTGTTTGTATGTTTCACCTGTTTGGCTGGGGGGGATATCGATACGTATGTTGATTGAGCCCCCTCACCCCATTGGCGGTGCCTGTGGTCATATATGTCATTCTTATGTGCTGCATCATATCTGTAGATATATATCTGTGTGTGTGTGTGTGTGTGTGTGTGTGTGTGTGTGTGTGTGTATATATATATATATATATATATATATATATATATATATATGTGGATTCACTTTATAACCTCGAAATACTGAAATATCAAATTTCAGTATCTCGAGACTATAAAACTGAATCCACAAAACACCGACACAAAAAAAACGCGAAATTCACAACACCTAATACACCGCACACATGATACCACACATACACCACAACACCCACATCACAACATAAACAAACAAAGCTACACACATACACAACTCATACACACATAAGCAGGGGGCAAGCCCCCCTGCACCCCCCACACCCCCCTACTTATATATACTAACTCCGAGATCGCACAAACACAAAACAAAAGCCAACTCACACACGCACATTCTCTGACCCCTCACACACACATCAAACACATCAGCACACTCACACACACTCTAACTCCCACTCAAAACCCTTAGAAAAGACTTACCTGACATAACACCTACATCCACACACGGCACCGTGCACCATCAAAACACAATCCCGGACATTACACAGCATAAGGTCATAACCGTGAATTCGACATATATTCGAGTTCGTGATTATGACCTTTCGCTATTTTTAACATTCGGCTTTATAGTCTCGAGATACTGAAATTCAACATTTCAGTAATTCAAGGTTATAAAGTGTTTATATATATATATATATATATATATATATATATATATGTATATATAAACACACACCCACACATATATAGATATATATATATATATATACACATATATAGATATATATATATATATATATATATATATATATATATATATATATATATACATATACATATATAGATATAAATATATATATATATATATATATATATATATATATATATATATATATATATACTGCTGTATATATATCTACCGACATATAGATGTATGGATAGCTGCATATGTATATATCAATATGTGGATATTTATATATATGTACATATATATACATATATATATATATATATATATACATATATATATACACATCCATATGT
>NC_056737.1:891698250-891705750 GCF_019279795.1 Protopterus annectens
AAGCTCTTCACTGTGTCTTATCATAAAACAGATCTTATTGCCTCTGCCTGCCTGACAAAATATCTCTAAAACATAAAGAAATTATAAAAAAGACACATCATTTGTATTTTATTAAATGTATTTTTTTTCTAAATAATGTGTCATTTCATTTTTCTTGATTTGTGAATATTTTCCTTTTCCTTTGGGAACAATTTACAAAAATTATATTTTATTGTTTCTTGGAACATCATTTCTTAAATGTAGGATAACTTAGATTATCATTTAAAAATCAACAGTGTTTTTTACCACTATGTAATCAATCATTAGAGATTTTCAGTTCTTGGGTTGTGTGATTTGACTTGGTTATGTGGCAAGATTGCCTGGACACCAATGAATTATACTGGTCCTCAGTTATATATGCTCTCAAAATTGTACATAAGCATTCATATTTGGTGGAAAATAGTCTTCTTGATTTAGTATCAGTGTGTGCATATCTACAAGCCCCAAGCATTTACAGTCAACTGTTAAAAACTAGCAATACTCAGGACACTTGCTGACTAGAGTTGCTGTCTACTTTTCTAGGGCGTGTTGTTATAATATTCCAATCCCTCATAATAGCAGTAATGCCAAGAAGATATCAGCCATTATTTCATTGTATCTAATCAGCCTGTCCCGGACGGGGCATATATGGCAATATTTGATTCATGTAACAATACCCCTTAAATGCTACAAGCCTTCCTATGGCATCCTCCAGAACATCCTCTACAGGGCATAAATAACACCTTATCATCATTAAAGCCACACATCTTTACCATGTCCCCATGCAACTTGCAAAATATCATTCATTTTGTCTAAAAATGTTACGCTATTTTTCCTCCCTTGCAAGGCAACAACATTGAGTCTTTTCTTTTCATCATATCCCTACTGACTAGATTTTCTAGACTGTTAATGTTACAGTGTAGTATATTTAAATCTTAGGGCATAACTCAATTTAAACTCACCCCAAGTAATTCTTATTATGCCTCCCCCATCATGGCAATGCCTCCTTCAAACGTATTAATTTTAATTTGAAGAAACTCCGCTGAGAACCTTCATTTACCATAGATGTGTTGTTAACAAGTGTCTGCTATTAACACAACTCTTTTCCCTTTCTAATAAAAAACATTTACTTGTTTATTTATTTATTTATTGACATTTGTTTATGAGGGAAGTCCAACAGGGTAATAAATGCACATTTTCAGTGTTAGGCCTGTGTAGGGAAGCTACAGAGAGTTAAATAATATCAAATAAAACAGTAATATGGATGTAATTAAAATGTATATATACATAACATTTGACAGTGGAATACATGTCGTGTCTTTCAGCTTTTCCCGGTTAGGGGTTGCCACAGTGGAACTCCGGTCCGCTAATGATTGGCAGTAGATTTTTACGTGCCGAGTTGCCGGCCCTGACACACAACCTTCAATGAAGGTATGCCCATTCACGCATGTCTCCACACAGAAGACGCTCTAGCTGACAATCGAACAGGGCAACGTCTTACTGTGAGGTGACAATGCTACCGCAGCACCACCACCAGATACTTAAAGCATGAGGAGTATAAAAACATTTGTCAAATTGCTGACAACATATATAATAACTAGCATACATTTTACATGTATCATAACACATTGTCTACTGATACATATGCATATATGCAGTAATAAAACATAGTTTAATAAAAACAATGCAGCAGGAACATTTTAAAAAACATACATCCAAAAACATCGCAGCAACCTGCAAAATGAGGATGTTACCTCTATATTTAACACCTTCCACCACACCCAAAAGCATTAATGAACATAATGCAGTGTCCACATTTGAGTGGGTTCAGGATCCCCCAACCTCACCTCTGGGATAAACCTTGCCTGTCAAACAACCATAATGCCAAATCACCATGATGTGATATGATGTGAATCCCATGAGGACCACCCAGGAAATCCTAAATGAGCTTACGTAATATTTTTGACTAGCAAGCCTCATCCATGTTAAGGCACAGGTTAGATATAATTCCATAAAATACTAATAATAATAATAAAAAACAGAACCCTCAAAGTTGTAAAACAACCATAATAAAATATCCCTTAAAGCTTATATACTTTTCATTACATAACCTTTTGGCTTAAAGATTTATTGCATAAAGGTAAACTTAAACAACATTGCAGTATAAATTATACAGATTATTACTATCTACTGGAAAATAGGAAAATAAAATTAAAATTATTGATCTACAGTGTAGTTATCTTGAACATTTTTAGTTTACGATAGTGTAGTTTAAGGAACAAATACCAACTGATAGCTAATAAGGATCAGAGTCATTCCCCAAGCAATAATAATGTCAGCTAATATCCTTACACCTCTAGAGGTAGTGATTAACAAATGTAGCTCATTTTATGCACATTTTCCTTATTATATATTATATTACTTATTTATTTATTGTTTTTATTTATTTATTCTTTGTTGACCAGGTTAGTCTGACTAGGCTAGTGTCTTATTTTCAGGGGATACCCAAGGTGGTATTTTATACTATTAGGTGAAATTTGGCCAGGGCATCATGGGATATCCCATACTAATTTCAAACACTAGATGGCTCCAGGGAGCTGTCACTAGTGTTTCAAAGAACTCCAAGATGGAGATTTGCAGAAGCAATAGCATAAGGGAGAGCAGTGTAAAATCATTTGAAAATATGGAGAAAGATGCTGAACAGAAGTAAATAATGATGGATAATGTAGCATATGTTGCCATGGTGACATTGGAAGCTGATTCTGTTATTTTGGAGGATACAAATGAGTAGCATTTAGCTGCTTTCTCAGACTGAATCTGGGCAAAAGAAGAATTGTAATAACAGAGCTGGAAGATGGTGGAATGCAGAATGAAAAAGTGCTGGAGCTGCTTGACAAGGATGAAACAGCAGATGCATCTGCTGTATCATGGGGTGAAATGGTGGATACTGGTTTTACTGAGGGTGAGTAACAGATAGAACAAGATTTTGGTAAAGTTACTGGCAGAGAAAAATCATTTCAGAGTAAGAGTAAAACATTTTAATAAATGGCCAGTGGTAACAACAGGCAAGAAATAGGTAGTATAAGTAATTTTCTTTATAAAAAAAGAAACACTTTAAGACTAAGAACTAGAAATGTTGCTTATGTACTACAGAAGTACTTTGTTTGGGACAGTTTAGTCATGCCTTCAGGATATTATGTAACAGGTGTAAGTTTTTTTATTCATTTAGATATATAGGCTACTGATTTTTTGCTATGTTAATTCCTAAATGAATGTGGAAAGAAAAAAGACATTTATCCATGGAACAATTACATTTTTGTTGGCCAAAAACTGAATTTAAAAAAGCATGTGTTGAGCAATTCAAAACTGATGTTATAGAACAGGTAGAATTAAAGAAATATTTACTTAAATAATGTGATAAAATTGCAAATATTAAGAAAACAACAGATGAGAGACATATATGGAATGGTGGTTGGGAAATTGATGCTATTTTAAATGTAAAACAGAATGTTGTGCAACATTTACCTAGTGTGGTATTTGTGAAAGGTTTTAGGATTACGTAATGTGCCAAGGCCAACCAAAAACCTATAATTTCTCTGGGGGCATTCAACATTTAAGTCAAAATGGTAAACAGATGGTCACACAATGAATAAATGCAAAAATAATGCAGAGCATGTGTGGAGAAAGGCCATTTGTGGTTTGACTGTGCACAAAAAGAAACTGCAATAGTACAAGAGGAAATGTAGTAGTTATTGAAAAAGTGAAAGATGTAATTGTAGGACAAATAGAGGTAGATGAAAAGGAGAATGTAAATAAAAATGTGGGGGCTAATTTTGTTCAAGAAAGTGATATACATATAGGCTTTCATGAAGTTGAAAATGAGACATAAACCATGTTTGGGCAACTGTTAAATGAACAATCAGATCAGGAAGAAGGGATGTTCAGGAACTGGTTAGACCAGAGAAGAAAATGCTAAAGGATAAAAGAAAAATGAAAGAGAAAGGCAGTAAAAGTTCAGAAATATTTCTCCAAAAGTTATAAAAAAGAAAGGAATAATGTTAGAGTGGTTTTGATTAATGTCAACACTCTTGTAAATAAGTTCAGATGATTATCAAAATTGGAATGCTGCACAGGTTTATGTGCAAATATCATCTGTTTATAAGACACAAAGTTTATACTTCTTGAAGACAGAATGCAAGCTAAAACATTATAGACACTCAAAATTACATGGAAATTATGAAACAGATGATGTTCAGTAGTAACATTTTTGTTTAATCACAGAGCAAAAATTTTAGATATTCACATTATTTATGCTAGAAGAATAACAGTTGTAGATATCAGATGGGAAAAACAATGTAGTCAGACAACTGGAACCTTCTTCCTAGTGAACTAACACCACTTTCCTCCCTTACTATCTTCAAACAAAAGCTCAAAATCTATCTTAAATCACACTGGCTCTGTCCTTCTTGTAACCCTGACTAACCTTTACTGTATCTGCTATGCATTCTCTCTTTTCTTCTTCTTCCATTCTACCTCTCACTCCTTGTTACTTATTTCTGAAGAAATTAGAATGTAAGCCAAGTAATCAAGTTAAATGATTATTCTCTTGAAGAGTTTTAACCATATACTATCTTAAAACACTTTAACTTGCTCTGCAAATAGAAATGAACTGAAAGAATGTGATAACAGTGAAGTGACCAATATTATCTGAAATCGTCTGTTCAATATTACATGTATGTTGTTGTATCCAAAAACAGCAGGAGAAGACCACCACAAGATAAATGTAAAACATGCACAGAATTTATTCCAAGTATAAAATGAGCGCTTTCACGTGCTATCAGGCACGCTTCATTAGACTAGCCCGGTCAACAAATGTAAAATAAAATAAATAAATAAATAAAAAATAGGGGTATATGCATGTACATATATTAAGGAAAAGAAAGAGTTATCTGAAAAAAAAAGTACATTATTATTATGGTTAACATGATTATCATTGCAAAAGGAGTTCATAACTGTGATTTGAGAAATAATATAAAAAAAGTTGAATCATAATGTTAGAAAATTGTAGGTAGTAATGAAGTGGGGTATTTTAAGACTATGGAATACAAGATATTTTGCATATACAAGAGGATTACTGAAAACA
The DNA here is from genome assembly GCF_019279795.1 of Protopterus annectens. Lineage (NCBI taxonomy): Eukaryota > Metazoa > Chordata > Ceratodontiformes > Protopteridae > Protopterus > Protopterus annectens. The sequence continues at coordinate 891,703,412 of NC_056737.1, forward strand.
GCGATAGATTTATTTTTTATATCTGAGCATCTTACTGAAAAATACAGTGATGTTATGGTCACAGGGTTTTCAGATCATTTGTATTTTTGATTGAAGAGGGAGAATTTTTGTATTTAATTTATCATTTTGTTAACTGGGTTAGTCCCATTAGGCTGGCAGTCTCTTTTCAGGGGAGACCCAAATGAAGTTTGGTAACAAATCAATTTGTCCAGTGACATCTTCAAGTGGGGGGGTTAGGTAGAAATAGTAATGGGAATTAAGACAGTAGAGGAAGAAAGGTATTTGGGGGGATGAAAGGGTTAAATGGGATTGTAGGATTATTGGGAGGAAATGATGTAAGTGTAGGGAGGGGCTTGATGGGTTTTATGCAAGTGTAACTGGGTAGGGAATCACATTTTGGCATGAACCTGCTACCAGCCCTCTCTCCCTGTTTTATGGAACATTGGTGATTGTGTGGTTATTTATAAGTTTGGGTAAGTGGAGAAGACAGGCAGGTTTGTCCCAGTTCTGTTCCCCTCTGGTGCTGGATGTTCATTTCAGTGAGTTGGGAAATTAAAGTGAGTTGATGGACACTTCTTGATAAGTAAAAGTAAGTGAGTGGAGGTAAGGACACTGATTATATGGTTGGATGTTAAATTCAATAAGTTGGAAATGAAAGTGAGCGATGGGACACTGCTTGATAAGTAAAATAAGTGAGCGGAGGTAAGGATGCTGCTTATTTGGTCAGGGTGAGTGAGGTCATACTGCCCTAGTTAACAGTAATATGGATGTTTATGCTGTGATTAATAAATTAAAATATTGGTCAATAAAGTTATGTTTATAGAGGTTTAGTAAAGATCATCCAACGTCATTTGATGTAATGTGTTTATTGAAGGGGACTAGAGCAAGATGCTATTTATACAACTAGGGGGAATTTGGCCAGGACGTTGGAGAACTTCCCTACTCATCATTGTTGTGAGTTGGACCTATTTTGCATAAGTACTTCTTTTTTCTGTTTAGGCCACGGTGGTACAGCGATAGCATTGTTGCCTCACAGCAAGAGGTTCTCCTGTTCAATTCACGGCTGGAGTGCCTTCTGTGTGGAGTCTGCATGCCCTCCCCATGGTCGAGTGGCCTCTGAAAGACATGCGTGAATGGGAGTGCCTTCACTGAAGGTTGGGCGTCGGGCTGGCAACTCAGCACCAGGAAAATCAACAGCCAATCATTAGCAGACCGGAGTTCCGCTGTGATGACCCCTAACCAGGAAAAGCCAAAAAGACAAACAACAACTTCTTGTTTCTGTCTGAGGAGCAAAGGCAGCCTGGAGAAACAGGGAAGCAGATGGAAAGAGAGGGAGTTAATGGAGGGGTGAGAGAAATGGAGGAAAAAGCCAATATCGAGACTGCAGAATGCATGCAGGATTCTGAGGAGATGTTTCAAAGAAATCTATTTGATGGAGATGAGTCGGCAACTGGATGCATAATTACAACCCTCCTTTCTGGAGGCGAAAGTGATACCCTGAAACATCACATAATTCCTAGTATCCTCCTTCTTGAAACATTAAGATAACTGTTTGGCCCCTGTGATGAAATCCTGCCCAGATGAAAAAGGATGTGAAATCCTAATAAAATAACCTTTCTTCAAGTTAAATTTCATATATTCTGGATGAAAGCTAGACTTGTACAAATAAACAATTATTTACAAATATCTGCTTCCATCAAATATTTGAAATAAATATTTTTTCCAAAAAATAAATGAAGTCTCAGTATCTAAAAACTGAATTGTGTCTGTAAAACTTAATACATTAGTGCTGGGATTGGTCAAACACTAATACATTAATTGAATTCAGTCTGAGTACTTGTCCATACACATGCCTACAGAAAAAGATTGTCAATAAACCTATCATAGAGGGCGGCTTTATTATATGTCTCCATGTTGTAAATAAATTCACTTTCTCACCATGTCATAACTAAATTAGCAAAGGTGAGAGTCACATGAGAATGTGAAAAGATTTAATTTATTTAAAATAATTGTTCTCAAAAACAAAATAGTTGTCCAAACCTAACTCCAGCAATGTGTACATCACTTCAAATTAAGTCCTTGAAAAGTCATTCTTTAGACAAAAGCAACCGAACAAAATCAACTTCTACATCTCATAAGATAGAGAGAGAGAGATTGAGAGAGAAAAATAAACATCTACTATTTTTCAGTAAAACTAGTTAATTCAAAACACCTATATTATTTGTACTTATTGTGGATAAAAAATGCCAGAAGTCTTTAACAAAAGAATGAACTGATGATACAACTCTTTAAAGATTTGCATCAACCCATAATTAAGGTGGTTAATTTTATTTTCTTTT
>NC_056737.1:891708250-891748250 GCF_019279795.1 Protopterus annectens
TGCCCTCCAGAATAGGTGTTACCAGGAAAGTGACACCCTTCCAGGGGTAGTACGTCCCTCTGCCTGTGGCAGTGGACCTCACAACATCGCTGAGCATGCAGTAATTCCCTAATAATGCCACCATGTCAGGCATTACTGATAGCATATTACCAGACTGATTTGCTAAAGTGACATTGTCTCAGATGAAGCTATGTGGTCTTGGTCTTAGATGATTTGTAGTAGCTACCTCTTATACTGCTGTCCAACTGCTTTAGTCAACATGGTCACTGATGGATCAGAACTTGCAGAAAATTGAATGGAATATGAGATAACCATTATTGTTTCTGGTTGTTATGCACCTGATCACTCCAACAAATAGCTCCAAGAATGTGTAAATGTGATAAGGCTTTACCATTTTATCTGAAAGACAGCATACTGTGAAAGTCCAAATGGTGGTTGGGGTCATAATGACACAGACATTGTAAAAGTTGAGTCTTAATAATTGTAATTACTAACACACATCCTCTGTGTTGACTATGCAGTGTGTGTGTGCGTGTGTGTGCATATGCACAAGAATATAGAAGTGAGAGTGCAGAAGCAAGAGGATTTCATCTGAATGTTACCTTTTCTTTTGGCTTTTTCTTATAATTTACTAGCACACATCCTGTGTTGACTGTTCTTCATTGTTGTTATGATCACCTCCAGGTGTGCTATGCATATAATCATGAGTTATAGGTCCTATTTCACTCAGAGTTAGGAAGACTGATTAATATAACCTTTGCCATTGTTTCTACGAGTGACAGCATGAACTCAAACCATTCTAGAGGAAATGTTAGTACTGTTTAATGCTTTTTCCTGGGTTTTGTACGGTGAGAAATTATTGTTGTACTTGCCAGGTGTTTTACTTTGTGTCACTTGATGATATCCAAGTATGCACAGAAACACACAGACCACTTGTGATCCCATAATGTTTGATCTGAGGACTGCAGACACATGCTAACAGGATATAGTAATGGCTCAAACCATGTACTGCTTGTAGTGAATCATGAGAAGTGCTTCTTACTGTAGCTGTGCATCAGGACAGGGTGCTCACCGCACCTACATCCTGAAGAGACCATGCCTATATACTTACTCTTCATTACAATGAATACAGTTCTCATTAGGCAGCAAGCCATTGCACTGCAAGCCCTGTTACAGCCCTTTAGGACACTCTTGTCCCTGTGCTTGCCTAGAATTTTTGTTTTCTACCAGTAGCAGCTTACATGTCTTTGGAAACAACAACATACGAGAGAGAGAGAGAGAGAGAGACAGAGAGAGAGAGAGAGAGGACTAGAGAATGTGTGTGTGCTTCATTTCTAGTTACAAAGAACATCAAAAGGGAAATATAATTAATTTAGTGATACTTTATTTTATATTTTAGCATATGGTTAGCTCAGATGAACAGATGTGCAAGACAGCTATTAATAGCTACTTGGCTGAAAAAAATAGAACCTAATTTCTCATTCATTTGAACCTAGCCATTAAGAGTAACCCTTTTCTACAGACTCTGTCAATCAAAAACTACAATTAACACAATAGGGCGCACATATTTTAAAATGAATTCTGAAATTATTTTTACATTAGATTCAATTTAACATAATTTTACTGGATTTGTAAAAGTGCATTTACAAAAAAGTAATTTGTATACTTCAAAATGATAACATAAAAATATTACTTAGTCATTCATGCAGAAACCCTACATTTTTTATTTCTTATGATCTTCAAAAATATAAAATCACACAAGTTTGAAGATAGCTAGTCAACATTATCTAAATAGCTATTTTGATGCATGTAAGTTAACAGTGTATTTAGCTTAAAGGAAAAAGACAGATATGAAATAAAATAATTATAAAAATCTTGTTAAACCGGTTCTGTTGGATCTCTCATTCCCCATAACAAGTGTTGTTTTACACCACTGAAACAGAACCAAGCTGTCTTAATAAGTGTATGAGAATGTTAAGGATTAATTTTGGACTTTAGTGGAGCAGTGTAAACAGTTATCAGAACATGTTTTTCCTTGTTCTACTTAGATCAACATGGCTGCTTTCCCTTATGTAAACTGTATGTGTAGCTTTCATTAACCATCTGAGGCTCTCCTTGTTATTTCTCTGCAAAAGTAATCCATTGCCAACACTTGTAGTCCAATATTTTTGTAAATTGTATGTCTCATTAAGCACAAAAGGGCAATCATTCTTATTTTTTATAATCTGCCTTGATTATAACTTGCTTAGTTGCTATTATTTTCCTAATAAACCTGTAATGATTATTATATGGCAGGATGAGTGAATTTTTTATTCTCTGTTATCCATTCCATGAGAAGTGAACATTTTGCTACTGGAGTTTATGAGTTACATCCAGTGATAAGCACAGGCAAAACTGATCATGGCTGAAAATGGCATACTTAGCTATGAAGGTAACTACTGTCTAATTGTATGTGCACAGAGGGTTGTTACAATAATTTAAGAATCGTTCTTGCCTAAAACATTACAGCTTTCTTTTTGGCTTAGTATTCACATTAAGTTGTAGTAAGCTGTTCTTTAACTGCTGCCTCCCTCCACCTTGTCCGAATATAATCCAAAAGCAGTTCAGAACCTAGGATAAAAGAAATGGAGTGTTATAACAGAGACCTGGGTATGATTAATATAGAGGAGTCTGGTCAGGTCACTGATCATAACAAGTTTATTATGTGTTTGTGACATGGATGTAAGAAATTTGGTTTCAGGCTGAATCTTGGCATCCATGATGAGAACACAAAATTTTAGGTTAGGATCAGAGATCCAGTCATAGGTCTTTGCAGTGTATAGAACTTTACCTGATCCATGTACTACAAGTTACAGTTAGAAAGAAAATAATGCTAAGTGTTTTGTTTCTGGACAAACCACCGAGGATTGAAGTCATTAAATAGTGACATACATTTAAGTTTCAGAGTTGGTATCCTTAGGAAAATTCAAGTGAGCATGCACCCTATTATTCACACTAATTTCTAAGTTTATTGGACAAAGAGATTCCTTATTCTTGTGGACAGCAGGCAGAAATGAACTTTTTCTTCTGCTGCTTGGGTTTGCTGGTCAGTACAGGCAGATTTTATTACTAAGTGCTAGACCCAACCTTAACAACTTTAGCAGGGGATGCTTAACATTTATTTAGGTCAGGTCTTGTGCCACTTTAGCACTTAATTGGTTTGTATTTTTCCAAATATCAGAGTATAATCACAGAGCTCCATGTACTACGTACATGATTATGGTCAGATCTCCAATAATAGCCAAGGTGTTTCAATCTAGAGCAGAAGGAGGTTAATTAGCCCCATTGTTTCCTGAAGTTTTCTAAGCCAGGAACCCACTTCCTTTCTGAGAGCTTTTTTCCAAAATACTCTGCTGAAAACATACTTCATCAGATTTGCTATATCTGATAAATTATGAGAATTATAAAAAATGTAAAATATGAAAGTTCTCCAGTAGAAAAATGGCTGTACACTGGTGTTAGTATCAAAGATTTGTCTGTAGATGCTGATTTTATATTGGAAAATAGTGTTTTATATGCCAGAAATTACTAGTGTTACTCTCAAACAAAGTGTCATATATCGGTAAGTTTGTGAGGTTGATCTAAAATAGGTAGAATTGTTCACCTGTTTAATAACTTTCCAATGATGTATAACTTGAGGGGGTAGCAAACTGCTGTGATACTACAGAATCTCTGCAAATTATACATGTATTATTCTCACAATATTTCAAAACAATATTAGTTTACATCACAATGTGGGCAGCCACAGTGGTGCAGTGGTTAGCATTGCCAGCTCACAGCAAGAGGTTCTCCGGTTTGATCCTTGGCTGGGGTGCCTTCTGTCCGGAGTCTGAATGTCCTCCCTGTGGTTGTGTGGGTTTCTTCTGGGTGCTCCGGTTTCATCCCAAAGACATGCTGTGGGATGATTGGACACTCTAAATTGGCCCTAGGTGTGTGTGTGTGTGCCTTCTGTGGAAGATTGGGTGCCAGGCTGGCAACTCAACACCGTAAAACTCCACTGCCAATCATGAGCAGACAGATGATCCACTGGGGTGACCCCTAACCAGGAAAAGCCAAAAGAAGAAGATTAGTTTACATCACTATGCATGTTAGATACCAAATATCCATGGTAATTATGTACCGTAATAATGTTTTGTACAAGATGACACATTTGCTCACATGTAGATCACACAGCTTTTATGAAATTAATACAGTGATGGAAATATTGCTAATAGCCTTAATAGCCTTAACTGCTTTATTAAAAAAGCATGTATAGCTCAGAATATCTTCATTACCCATTTTGTTTTAATGTCATTTTTACTAACAACTATTGCTTGCATACTGCAACCCCAACATTAAAGTATCATACTTCATTTTTATATTATGAATGTAAATATGGAAAATATGCCATATTTTCTTAACTTTTTTGCAAGCACTCTTTAATAAATCCAACTCTATACATTACATCCTCTGCTAGACACTGCACTATGTATTATCAAATCATGTCTGTTTGTTGATACCAACTTGCCTTAATTGTAGCTATGCAATGGTATCAAGACTTTAGAAAGTGGACATCAAAGACACTGATGAGCACACTCGTTTCAAGAGTATATGGAAGTCTTCCATAAAGATAATTGTAGTCTTACAGGATACATATGAACTCTGCATTACTGATCAGTATACTGCTGCAGGAAACAATGAGTGTGAAGGAATTCACCCTGAGAGAGGAGAAAAGACAGTCTTGACATCCACATTCAATTTGCTTATGATCAGAATAATCCATGGATTTTCAGCTGATATTATGTATTACTAGTTGTAGAAAAATGGTGTGTAGGAGCATAAAATGTTCAACTGCAATGAAACCATAAAACAGGTCTGCTAAAAAACAGCATCTAGAAGCTAAGTGTCCATTTGATGGACTAATAGTTTTAACCACTATTAAAGAGGTGTTTTACGGTCTTAGAAGCTGTTTTAATTTTTCATTGCTGATCTGTGGTGACCAAAGTATATCATCTAGGATGAAAGTAGAGCATAACAGTCCTAAGCTAATTATAACAAAACTCACAGTAGATAGAGTGCGACAATTACTGCTAAACTAGAGGAAAAAAAAACAGCTCTGTTAAGCACTTTTCTGATTTAACAAAAGTGCTTTACAAAGATTTTTAAGCACCTTACAGAGCTGTTTAATTGTTCTGTGGTATTCATAGTCATTACATAGATGCATTTTGGTTATTTGCACTGTCCCTAAATCAGAGCAGCTAAGCCTCAACTGACAGAGGCCACTTATGCTAACTCATGATGGCCGCAAATAAGCTTAAGCAAATTAAGTCATAATCAGATTTAAATGCAACATGATGTTAGTCAGTGTTTGCTAATAAAGCATTATATCACTTTTTTGTGATTCGTTGTGGAATTTTCCTGCACCATTCCCAGATACATTATGTAAAGTGGAATCTTGCCAATCCTATCTACTTTGCAGCCCATGAAAATAACGTCACTTGCTGCTATCCTTGCTATTTCCAGGTGTGAGTCGCCTGTCTTGGCCAAGCCAAAACTTCTTGCACCCAGCCATGCCCGCCTGCCAAGAAGGCGAAGATATAGGCATCGGACAAATCATTGTAACTTTAATAATAAGGAGATTTTGGACAGGTTCAGAGTGGAGAGGGACATTATAAGGGTCTTGGTGGGTATTTATGATCCCCATAGGGATGCTGGAGGAATGTGTAAACTTCCTATCTTTGTGGACACTAAGGTATGTATAACACTCTCTATATTTGCTACTGGAAAGTTTCAGAGACAGACTGGGGACAGACTGGGGAACTCACAGGCATTTTCCTTAAAAATACTTCGGCAGTTCCTGGATGTATTCTTGGCACATGTGGATCAGTACATCTATTTCCCAATCTCTCCTCAGGACAAAGCCAGGGCTATGAGTGTCGTTTATAGAGTGACACATTTCCCTGAGGTACTTGTTGCAATAGATTGCACAGATGTTGCAATTAGGGCCCCTCCTGGTCAGCAGAAAGAGTAGTACCACAATAGCAAGGGCTACCATTCCATCAATTGCCAGGTAGCGCATGATGCATAGGGGTGCATCACCAATTACTCTGCCCAGCATCCTGGCAATGCAGGTAATTCCCATATCTGGCACACTATCTCACTCTTCCTGAATGGTAAGATGCCCAGTGGTCTTCTTGTTTTTAAGTTGAAAAATATTTCTTTTTTATATTGTATTTAAGTTGTTATTCATGGTAAAATGTATTGCTGAATATTAAAATACTTTTTCTTTGTTTTCTGTTCCCACCTTTCTCTCTCTCTCTCTCTCTCTCTCTCTCTCTCTCTCTTTTTCTTGTTTTTCAGGTGATGCTAGATATCCATGGGCCTTTGAAAAATCCAAGTGGTGCTGCAAAAGAGACCTATAACACATCTCTGTCCCAGACCCATACTGTCATTAAGAGGGTCTTCGCCTACCTGAAGAGCCATTTCAGGTGCCTGGATGGGTCTGGGGGTGGCCTTCAGTATGACCTAGTTACTGCATGCAGAATATTTACTGGATGTTACATTCTGCATAACATAATCATGTACCTGTTTAGTGGCAAAGTGACCCATGCTGCCACTACAGCTTTCACTTCCAGCCCCACTATTACTAACGATGACCAGCCGGCAGCAGTAATAAAGGACCTCGTGCATTAGGCTTGTGCGTGGCATATGGCTGTGCAGGTAAAGAGTTGGCATCCGGTCCAGAAATGTCGACTACGATATTCAGGTTAGTGTTTTCTTTATTGTACAAAACATATAAGGATAGATTCATGAATGTCTACATTAAGTGTATACTAAGTGTGCACAATCTGTATTCATGAACATCCCTACCACATTTCTTTGTGCTGTCTATTCACTCAGAAACATTATATTAATTGTACACATAGTCTACACTTTGTGGTAACCCTTATGAATCCCACTCAATATATAAGATTGCAAGAAAATCAGTACTAAAGCTAAAATTAGGAGGAAGAAGGTGGGAGTTATGCTTATGCTGTCTATTCACTCAGAACAGTGTAAACAGTGTAGATGTTCACAAATCCCACCTACTGAGTACAACTGATGCATGCAGTGATATCTATAGGCTGTGCTGTGTGGTGCATGCTCTGCTGTCAGTGTTCATCTCACAGTTTTTCCTCATCATACAATATTATTTTCATGACAGTTACTCATATTATTGTTTGTAGAACTCATGCCTGAGTGCTTACTGACTTCTGTTCAGTAATGTAAGGCATCATATAAGTAATAATCACCTTCTTTAAATGTTTTGCAAAATAACTTCTTTAGAAGTGATATATATAAGTATGCATGCAGTGAATGCCCTCATTTGACATAATTAATAAAATCAACTAGTTCAATATTTGATGACTTCATGCATTGCATTTGAATGAAAACATTTTTTTTTCATATTTTGCTATTTATTATCAGATTAAAGTATTTTGTTTGCTGAGGTACTGCACATCAGAGTATTTTTAATTTGTAATAGAAAATAATTTGTGCCTTCACAGACAAATAATATCATAATTTGGGCAGTGGTGAGGGTGATGTGTCAGCAGTGTTTGTTTAAATGGCAGGATACACATTTAAGTATAATTTTCTTATTCCTGTGTTTTAAACTTGGAATAAATTGTATTTGAGGACTCACAACAATAGTGTTCCTTTTTGTTTCAATTATTCCTGTGTTTCCATTAAATGTCATGTACTAATACTTATCAGCTGTAGGTAATGGAAAGCTGTTGGAATTTTAATGCATAGAGTACTGGTATTTATGACTGCAATGTCACATATGTCATACAGATTTCTTTACACAGTTCACTGAGGTTCTAAGCAGTATTTACAAAGACGTAATGCATATAGTTTTGGAGTGTCCTAACCACCCACCCCCAATTTTTTTTGGGGGGCTAAGATATGTTCTTCCCCTTCTACTTAAACCATTCAACAATCTTTATGAAGGTAAAATTGTAAGTAACAGAATTATTAAAGTTAATTCAAAATAGTTCAAGCTCAAATGAGTCACACGCAACTAGGTGACAGTGGAAGAGGTTTTGAAGAAGGGCTGTCACGATACCTCTATGATGAGTTGGCTTGAAGTCATGACCTAATCAATGCAGTGACCCTGCAGACATTGATCTTGCAGCACTTCATGAACATAATTAGGACCTCAAATTAGAGGTTCTGGTAGTTTTAGATGAAAGCTGATGCAGCCTGCATGAAATCTGTAGTGATTGCCCTCTCTGACTTTTTATATTACCTTCCTGTGAAGTGCTTGGAGTGTTATGTGATTTCCCTTCATAGGTCCAGATATTGCCCTGTCTTCTGCTCCTCCCAGCAATGACTCCAATTTGAGTCTGGTAAGTCCTAACTAGTTTATGAATAGGAGCTGCCACAGATGCTTGGCATGCCACCTTATGCATTAGCATGATGCTTGGCGTGCCACCTTATGCATTAGCGTGATCATAACATTATCCCTACTCTCTGCCATTTTGAGGTACTGCTGGAAATCTTCACACATTCCCTGGAGGACTCTGACTATTTCTAGCTGACTGTCCATGGAAGAGCTCTGAGCACTAACAATGTCATGGCACATTTGCTGCTGGGCAGCCAATGCATTACTTGTTTCCTGGGGTAGCTGCAACAAATTCTTGTGCCTGGTTCCCCTTTATAAAGGTGTTACTGTAGGGGTCTACATCTAAATTTTGAAATTTCAAAACTTTACATTTCTTATGGCCGAGACCATAAGATCGAAGATTTGAAACTGAAATCTAAATAAAAAAATAAAAATAAAAAAATAATCATTTTTGTTTACATTTTTACAGGGGGGCAAGCACTCCTTCACCCCCACTCTCCCTGCTAATTAAATATACCAACTCTGACATTGCACTACAGCAAAGAAAACGGTAAATATACCGTTCTGTGCTGTACTGCGATCTCCATTTAAAGTTAAACAGTTCAGTTTCAAAACTTCGATCTTATGGTCTCAATTATAAGAAATACAAAGTTTCAAAACTTCAAAATTTAGATGCAGACCCCACTGTAGACACTGTTACCTCTGAACGCTTGCCATCATCATCAAAGTGCTTGTCTGAGTTTCGAGATATCAATGCAGAGGTGCATGGTTGTGACCCCTGTATAATCCCAAATGTAGTATCAGCATTTGCTTGACTTCATGATGCAGTGACACTTCCTGCAGAGTTAGTAACATGTAGTGGGGTGTGAGATCCTGCCATTAAACCTGGGGAATGTGTACCACTTTCTTCAGGCAGCCTTATAAACATGTTTTCATCATCATTATCAACAACAGCCACTCTGCTGCTGATATCTTTCAAATTCATTGGTATGATGGAACTGTTTCTGATGCTGACCCTGTAAAAATATTTAAATTCTTACTCATAATGAGATAGCATACACTACCATCTGCTTATTAACTGGGTGTGGGGCAGTCTTATCATGCACAATGCCATCATTCTGTGGACTTGAATTTCTCTGAGGTAAATAATGTTGTTACTAAATGACAGGAATTTGAAAACAATTGTAAAGCTATTTTGTCTGTATGTAATAAGACAGTAACTAGCAGTTTACTGAGGATGCTACCTCCATGGTGGAATACTGGTCATAATAATCTTCTGAGAAAAAAGAGGAAGAAATTTAGGGTCTGGAAGAGGTCTGAGAGAAATGATTTAAAATGGGCCTATAATTTAGTTTCCAGAAGGTTAAATGCTTCTTTAAGATTAGCAAAAAGTAAACTTGAAGATAATTTAGTTTGTAGTCCTTGTTCAAAGAAATTATATACTTATGTTAGATACATCAGTAATAAGGTTAAATCTTTCAGACTAATTTATGTTTGAGGTGATGTATTGAATGCTGGAGCATTATTGGCAAATCTGCTCAATGAGCACTTCTTGGCAGAAAATGCTACATTGTTTGGCAATGTTTCTTATGTTAGAATTTTAATAGAAGATAATTGTATGTGACCAGTTTTCAATTTGATCTTTGTGCAAGCATCTTTAAGCTGTAGTAAACAGGGCAATGGTATGGGACCATTTAATATTCAATACCTTTTCTGGGTATATTGAAGTAAACATATTTCTGCTACTATTACTTGATTTTTTAATAACCTGTTGCATTCTTTTACTGTTCCTGCTAGATGGAAATGTGCGGATATAATTCCCATACATAAGAGGAAACCAAATGACAATATAAGTAATTATAGACCTATCAGTCTTGCTTCACTAGTGGGAAAGAGTTTTGAGAGGTGTCTACTTTCCTTTCTTAATCAAGGATTTCAGGGGTGTTTAATGGACCTCACTCAACATGGTTTCACAAAAATGTTATGTATTCACTAATGTAATTGAATGTTATGACCCAATGACAACTGCCTTAGATATGGGCATGTCTAGTGTTGGTCTATTTGGATTTGTCTAAGGCTTTTGACAGTGTCCCTTATTCTGCTATTATTGATAGCATGCTCAAACACATTGTTCGCTGAGTGGCTAACTGGTTTCATGGAAGATTGCAGAGAGTAGGGATAGGAAATTTTACATATAGCTGGCTTGAAGTGAACAAAGGGATCTGCAAGGGCTAAGTTCTAGGTCCAGTATTATTCAACCTGGTATTTTCATTTATTCCTAAGATACCTAATGTTTGGATGGCAAAGTAAGTGGACAATATTAAACTAGGTTGTGTTATTACATCAACAGAGGATACTAACTGCTTCAACACTTACATATTTTTGGTGCTGACTGGTTAGATGCAACTTAACTAAAACTTAATAAGGATAAATATGTCACTTTGCATTTTGGGAACCAATGGCTGAATATCAAATAAACTTAGGTCTCCATGTGTTCCAGAAGTTGAAAAAAATATAAGGATTTAGGTATTATTATATGTAGCAATTTTAAGTATATGACTAATGGCTTAAAATTTAAAGTTAAGGCATTAAAGTTATTGGCTTAAGTTTTAAGAACATTACAATAAGAAATGATGACTGTCTTTTGAAATTGTTCATAACGTATGTTTGACCCATCATTGAGTACAGCATGTTGTTTTGTCTTACAAGAAAAGTTATCTCCTCGTTTTAGGAGATATTCAATAAAAATGTACAAGGTGTATTATTACTTGTAGAGATAAATCATATCCATCTAGAATGGAAAGCCCAGGGTTCTTTTCAATCAGTTACAGATATCTGAGGGGTAAACTTTCATTAGCCTGCAAGGGGCTCTGGAGTGAAGAATAAAATAGTCTTTTTTCCCTGATGTGATCAGTGTAACAAGACTGTAATCAGACTGCTGCACAATCTGCATTATATTAGAAAGGGGTAAACTCATTACCCTTTTACAGAAAGCTCTAGGAGGAGCTAACTCAACTCCATCATTGTCAAAGTTTCAAAGACAATGGCTGAGATTAACACTTTCTTTTCCCAGTTCTGGTTTATACTCTTCATTTTGGTTACTCCTTTTATTTTTTGTTTTATGTTATAAAATGCTACTGTTTGTGGAAATCTATACTTTATTAACTTTCTCCTACTGTTTTGTTTTATAACAAGTTTGAATCATAGTATGTGACTGTTAGATATGCCTCTGGTCTGAGCCATGGCTGATAGGGGTCTCAGTACCATTTAACTTACACAATTAATAAATACCAGATGAAATAAACAACTAAAATAATCAACTTTTCACATTCTGGCAACCAAAAGTTCTCTTATTGAATGCCAGACTAAATAGTGAGTGGTATAAAGAGCAAAACATGGGACATCATCCATCTGTTTAGCAGACATCTGGAAAAACCTCCCTAAGACCACTGCAAACCTTCTGGCCTTCATCTCCATGTAAAGAAATCCAGATGACACCACATAAAAAAGGGAAACATCAAGCTAAAACTATAAAGTGTCATCCAATTGATATGCTCCCTTCTTGGTGTAATACATTCTAATCCATAATCTCTCTGCACCTTGGTGCACAGATAGTTTTGAATTGTTTAGTCACTTTACCTTCCCACCATACTGTCCAAGTGCCTACTGTAGTGGCAATATATGAGGCTATTTGACATGTTGATCTTGTTACTTGTTTTTATTTATAATTTCATACTTGTTCCAGTTTTTGAATTTTGTGGAGCATTAGTGACTTTGCCTGACTATCCCATCTTAAGAGGTTTTGGCAATTGCCTTATGTAGACCAGGTCTAACTGCTCCATCACAGAAGTGGGTCACAAAGGTGCCATATCTAGTTTATTTTTTCAGCTGTCTCTTTTGACTCCATTTTGTTAGAATTTGTGTATGCCTCTGTTTTATTCTTCATGTCATTGTTTTATGCTTTATTGAGTAAAGGGGTTACTTCCTTTAAAATATTTTGCCATTACGAGTACAGTATAATATGCCCTACATACAGCACTGTATCATTCATGAGCTGAACAGCTTTGTGAATGTTTTTTCTGCTCATATTCATGTCTATACTTAGCTGCCTGGCTATCAATGCTTAATACAATTATTCACAGTCATTTATAATAATCTCCTGCTTCATTTATTACATTTGTCACATTTTAAAGTCCGAGTGATTTAAAGGTATATTTGTCTGTTAAGGTCACATTGTTTTGTTACCTAATCAGCCTGAGTTCTTTGTTGAATTGTACTCTCTTTATTTTTTTTTTGGTATCATAGCTTTCGGATATTAGCACTACAGTATGAATTTTTCACCTGCCCATAGTGTTTACATTTATTTTATGTTTTTATTTTAAGTATTATAGGTAGTGCTTCTCCAAAGGAGAGTATACAAGACTGGAGAAGGCAGCTACTACAGTGACCCATCTAACAATTAAATAGTTTTGCCTAAGTCTCCTTCCTGTCTCCCACAATGTTTGCAAAACAGGAAACCATTTAAGGATCTGGCAAATAATCCTATTCTCATCCCTTACTATCTAAAGACAGTCATCCAAACCAAATCCTTTGAATGCTAGATGATTTATTATTAATCATCTGGGTCCTTTTAGATATGGTGTTAATGAGTCCTCACCGGACTTAAACTTTATCGGTTTCAGAAACCGCCAAAGTAAATTTTAAGTACAAACCCCATACACTGCATAATCTACTAATCACAAATATTCCTAGTAAAATTACCTCCACACCCATACATTCGTTGGACAGAATTACTGACCAACACACCTATCTTTTTCATATACAACACAGGATCGTCCACTCATAATGGGCGAGGGTTAATTAGATCATCTTTTCTGCCATATAGAGAGTAGAATTAGAAGGAACTACAGAACTACTGCTCCTTTAATTTCATAATGTTTAAACAATTATACTACTAGTTCTGTATAGTTTTAGTCAAACATTGTACTCTTCCAGTTCTAAAAGCTGGAATCTGTGTCCTGAAGCCAGTAAGGGATAATGAAATGCCATACATGGCCAGTTTAGAAATCATCAACTTATCAAAAGGTAAGCTATCAGCTGCTCTGTTATCAGTATTGCCAAAGAATATGAATTTATTCTAAACTTATGAATATATGTAAATGGGATTTTCTTTGATGTCTGCACTTTGTTAGAAATATACAGTTAATGTTTTATTTTAATTATTTTTTTTATTCCCACCAGGCAGTCTAATGGGCTACAGTCCCCCCATACCTCTCAACTGTTCAGATTTTAACAGAATATGCAGATTTTTACTTCATATTTATGGTCTGTTCTTCATAAAATTTGTGATTTTCTGGCAAATCACTGAGAATTGAAGTCATTAAATTATAACATGTATTTAACTTTCAGACTTAATATCCTTCATAAAATGCATGATAACACAATTCCTATTATTCTATCAACTTTCTAAGTTTATGAGAGCAATATTTAAAATCTGTCCTATTTTGGGGCCTTTATCCAGATTTCTTGTGTTAAGAAGTTGAGAGATACGCCCCACTTATTGTCTTGGTTCAAATGATTCATAATGAGGGCTTTGAAAAGAATGAACCCATTCAGTCTAACCTTTAAGTGTTTAGCTGTAACTGTATTTTGTGACTTGGTTAAAAATTGATAATATACCTGGTTTCAAACATCAGTGTAAATACAAAATGCATTATAACCTCTGAAAAAATAAATTGATTGAGCAGAGGATCAAAGCATTATAGTTAACCCAGTCAATAAAGCATACAACAGTTGTTATTCTGTCCATGTTTAATTATCATACATGTGTGAAGAACCATTATTTATTGCAAAAGTTTATGTTTGCTTTAACATGATCCCATGATCCAGGATCAAGTAGCTTTACAACTTTTGTTGGGCAAAGTCATTGGAAAAAGCTTCCTCGGTGAAGCATCTGTAAAAGAATGTTTAAGAAATATCCTAGAATTTTATCACTTATTTGTTTATTTTTGCATCCAAAAAGTACATAAAATTTTCACTTATCAACCAGGGCATCCAATTATTTATTATGTAGGGAGTCCTTAGGGAAAGTGGGAGTTATAATTGATAAGTTACCTACAGGACTTTTTTGTGTTCCCTTCCTTCATACATTAGGGGCAATGGGGACTTCATTAGGAAGCTTCAAGATTTTTTTTTGGCTAAATATGTTTTTGTGATTCTAGATGTTAAAAGCTTTTATGCATTTATCCAACATAGCAGGATCTGAGGGCTGTCAGTAGCCTACTGGCTGCTTTGTGGTGACTCTGAGCCATGAAAGACCCAATTCTATTTGACTTCCTATTTTATGACAAAACCAGTAGCTCTGCAAACAGCCATACTAGTGACCAAAACTTACACCAACAAATATGCAAGAATCACTAAAGGATAGGATAGGTTCCTAACTCAATGTATTCCCAGCCTATGGAATAACTTGCTACTATAGGTCAAGCAAAGTACTACTTTGCCTTTAAGGCTGGTCTTGATGGTTGGATGGGTAGATAGAAATTTCCATCATGATTATTATAATGGACAGCCCTGCTTGAGTTGGGAGATGGGTACTCATAAATGGTAACAAGAACTTTTCATGTGTCTACTTAAAGGTGCATATGGTACCTGTGATTACTTGTCTAGAATTGTTCCTATGTTCTTATATAATCTATTTCATTGGACAAACAGAACTAATTACTTACATGAATGACTTGCTGCCTTTGTCATACTAAAAATTGTTTTCTATTCAGTGGTCAAGTCTTTTTTAACAGGAAAAAAGCACAGCTGTGAGGTCCAAGTTTGCCCTGAGCTATTCCAATCTTTTTTATGGGATTAATTGAAGAAAGCTGTTTCATATTGATTCATATGTCTCTGTGAATATTATTAAGCAGTTTAACATTTCACTGTTTCCATGTATTCCAGGAAATTGTTATGGGTAGGCTTGTATAGGCCCTAGGGCCAGCCGATAGCCTAGTACCAACCTATGAACCTATGTATTGGTCATTAGGTATAATTCAGATGGTTTTCTGCATTTCAATGGGATGAGTTTGGCATTTCCTTTAAAATTAAAATGTTCAATGTTTTTTTTGGATGTATTCATTTTTATTTTTGAAAATACATATACAACTGATTTATGCAGAAAGCCACATTAGCATTTCTTTTTTATATGCTTCAAGCTGTCTTTTGTTTCCCTAAGAGCAATTTATCAGAGCCAAATATTTATGCTCTGATATTAAGGATTCTGAGTCTGTCACCAGAAAAAATAATGTATGACTGCATGAGGGGGTATCTTAGAGTCCTAGAACCCTTGAATCATTTAGAAAAAGAGGGAAAAGTATATTTCCTCATTGGATCTGCCCTGTTTGCAAAATTTTGAAATGTTTAAGCACTATTGACATGTGCTACTAACTGATTCTTTTTTTTTATGATCTGTTTTGCTTGATTGTCCTGTTTGCAAACATAAATTCGGCAAGTTGTGTGGCTACATTAATTCATTCTGACTTCTTTGTTTTGGACCATGACACCCAGGGTAGCATAACTTATTTATTTATTGACGTTTGTTTACCAGGAAAGTCTGACTCAGCACTGGTACCCTTTTTAGTGGAGGCCCCAGGGGGAAAAGCTCCAAGGTATCACAGCTAATATAATCAATATTTACAAAAACAAATTTTATAATCCAGTTTCAATGAATATATAGCATAATATAATAATAAAAATTGTATTGATATTCTCAAAATATATACAGACGTATTTACAAATTACAGATAGAAGAGTGGTGTATAAGATAGGTAGGAGTAATTTAAGAAATACAACAGGGTGAGGTATTAGATGGGATAAGCAGGTTTTAGTGTTAATAAAGAAAAGGTGGTGGATTAGTAACTAATTTGTGCTAATTAGAAGTAGGAATAGTAGTTTAAGAACTGCAATAAAGTGAGGTATTAGAAGGGGACAAGCAGGTTAAGTGATTTAGTGCTTTAAAGGAGGGTATAAGAAAGGTGATAAAGGGTGTTAGAGAGCTATGTCCCAGATGAGGAGCAGGGACAAAGCCAGGAGGCAGATAAGAAGTCTTTTAATAATGGTTTGAAAAGATGAAGGTGTGAGATAGACCTGATTGCTGTAGGATAATATGTTTGGAATCTTCACTCTTCCATATATAACAGAATAAGGTCCCCTCTATCAGTCACTACATCGATAATATAGTTTTGACATATTGCAGGAGTGTAGTTGTCAAACTAAATGAATGGTGTACTACCTGAAATTTCTATGTCTTTATTACTCTATATGGCAGACAATAAGGAAAATGAGTGTTTTGGAATTCTTGAACATCTTAATAATATTAAAATAATTGCTACGACATAGTTAGTGGAGGACCACTTGTCTTAAGCTCACAGTTTGGTTTGAACTTCTTTAAAATGCTTAATTGTAATTCTTATGATGTTAAAAATGAAGTTCTTACATCTGTAGTAGGTGTCTATGTTTTGTAGGTCATCTTGGACAACTTTGGCAGTTTTAATGAAGCAATTATATTGCCTAGTTTGCAGCAATCAGCATATTTGGTTATTCATAGATCAATTCACATCTTGATACCTGACAAAGATAGTTCAAAAAGAAATGACCCCATTACAGAGTCCTGTGGGACATCACTAGTAACCTCTGTTGAATAAGCAGGTAACTCCCCCACATAGACACACACACACACACACACACACACACACACACACACACACACACACACACACACACACCACACATACACACACACACACACACACACACACACACACACACACACACACACACACACACACACATGATTCTAAACAGAATTGTAACAACTCAATCATATAACATGTCAGTGGGTTATCTCCCAAGAAGTATTTGACTGATTCTAAACCTAATTGACGACTGATATTAGTGTATAAACTTGTAACATATACTACCAACCAGTAGTTATTTTCTTTCCACTTAATCATTTTTATTTTTTCAAGAAAATCAAAAGAATCTTTCACATATGAGTCTAACTTTACAACAGTTTTTAACAAAAAATTATGTAAAAGAATGTCAAGTTTATGGGTGAAATAGTTTGTAGCAGCTACTATCAGTCATCCTGGAGGAGCAGCAACATTTTTGTGCACCTTAGGGAGACAATAAAATTTGGCAACGACACCATTGTTACAATTAAACTTCTTTTCAACATCCTGTTTTGAAAAATAGCCCAACCTATATCCTTTCAGCAATAGCTCGTCATATTCTACCAGTGCTTGACTATAATCTGAACAGGAAACATTCTTACAGGTTTTGCTATCTTTTAAATTATCATCACACATTTTTTTATACTGCAAATAATTCATAATAACAATTTGATGCCCCTTATCAGCAGGTTTAATAATTAAATCCCGTCTATCAATTAATTTACTTAGTGCTTGACACTTTTTTACACAGGTTATAAACCATGCTTTTCTTATGTTTTACAGATTCCTTATACAATTTATCTAATTCAAAATTCAACATAGCAGAATATTGTTTAAATGTGTCATTCACAAAAGGAGGTATAAAATTGCTCCTACTTTCTATACCAGCTGTGTCGAGTAAACAATAAGCATTAATATCATTATTAAAGGAAGAATCACACGAAACAAAAATGTCACCATCATCATCTGTATCAAAAGTATTGTTAAACACCTCATATCTTTCATTAATATAAGCATTTTGTCTAGAATAAAAATCCAGCAAATGCAACTTTCTTATAAAACAAAATACTTCACTGTTCAAAACATGTTTCCTCAAAAAAAACAGTTGGAATAAATCGTAATTTAAAACAGACAATTAATTGTCACTTAAAGAAGATTCTGATAAATTTAAAACCAGGTTATTACAAACAACTTGCATTTTTTTAGCCTGAGCCAAGAAAACATTAAAGTCAATACAGTTTGCATTTCTGCCACAGTTGCAGTCTGCTATTCTGTTCAAAACTGTCCCGTTTACATCATCTATTTGTCAATTGATTTTGTTGGTAATTCCGAAATGTTCTAGTTAAATATTCCGGTTGTTGTGCATTAGAGAGTGGTGGATAGGAAACATCTTCTACATTCTCCTCTTCCCATTCTGATGCACTAGTTTCACATGTAGCAAAAGAAACATGTTTTCTCTCTTCCCTTCCTAACGAATGCCCATCCCTACGATGATTAGACTTGTTACTTCCTGTTGTGAAGGCTGTACCATTATTATAATCTCTGAGGTCACGGTTAATCTTTCTAGTGTTTTGTTCAGTCAGTTTTTAATAATTAATACTATTGGTTCTCATTTTGTGGTGTTACATGTAGTATATTATAACAGACTAAGGTCACTGACGTAATTCTGGATAAGCTACATTATGAATTTCGTCATGATTTTAAATGGAGTACTGGTCAGGCTAGTCAGTCAGAACTTGCTCAGATCTGATATGATTCACCCTTTTGTGAACAGGTACCACTGTAGCCTGTAACCACAGGTTAGGGACATGCGCACAAATTAACATTTTTTTTAAATGACTGATATGGAATTAGTTAGTTTTTTCCTCATTATATGGAAGAATCCATATATGCCTTCTTGTCCCATGAAGCTTACATTTTTAATTTTACTTGTGACAGCAGTTGCCATGCCTGTAGTTATATAAGAGATGTCTCCCCTTGTCTGTATAAAACTCTGACATGTTTCTTTGCTTACTGTCAAGTTCATGCATTTTTTTTCTGTAATCATAATTTTATATTCAGTGATTGGATGACTGTTTCATTGTTTGTTAACAACTCATCAATTTCAAATATTCCTTTCAACATCTGTGACCAAGTTGAATTCATTGTTAAATATGAAAGACTTCATCAGAAGAACAGGTAGCTTTTTATATTTTATTTAATCTATGTATTGATACTATGACCATATACTGAGGTGAGAGATAGGCAAACATAACCAAAGAACTGGAGAGCTTTACAAATAGTCCACAACACTTGAAGGAAATCAGGCTCTGCTCCTGGAAACACCAACAACTTTAATCATCCACAAGGAGAAGAATGACATTAACGCTGACAATCACAGTACGTTTTCGATTCGTAGTCTTCTTCAGAAAATAGAAACGTAAGAGTTAGTAGGTTAAACACTGATAACGTTAAGTGTTTACAACAAATTGATGAGGCATGTGGAGACTTTAGAAGAAGTGGCTATCCAGAAGGTATGCTGGTAGAAGTTAGAGAACATGTAGTATCTAATAGGTATTCCATGTATTCATCTGTATTTTTGAATACAAGTACAGATGTTGTTGCCCCAATGGACAAATTAAATAAAAAGGTTAATGTAAGATTTATTATGTCTTACAATTCTCTTTCATATGCAGACAGAACTATAATAAGGAAATATTGGAAGGTGCTATTAGCTCAGGAAGATATTAGATTAGTTGTAGGTGAAATTCCTTTGTTCACATACAGAAATATGAGGACTATTAAGAATGTTCTAGCTTACAAAGATTTTGAATATGTGAATGCTACTTCCCTTAATGGACTAGGTAATGGCACCTTTAGTTGTTATAATTGTAGTTGCTGTAGTGATATATACAAACAGAAAGCTGATTCTTCAGAATGTGGTAGTAGTTTTGTTCATCCTGTCACTAAGAAGATATTTACTTTTCGGTGTCATGCAACTTGTATGACAAGTAACATTGTCTATTTGGCAACGTGTGAGGCATGCGCTTGTTTCTATGTCGGCAAGACGACTAGAAAACTTAAGGAACGCATCATAGAGCATAAATCAAGTATAAGGAGGGAGTGGAGACTAATGCTCTATCTAAGCACATTTTAAATTGTGGCTCTACACACAGTTTCAAGTTTAGAGTAATAGAATGTGTTGTTAGCTCTATCAGGGCAGGGGACTTATGTAATCATTTAGATAATAAAGAATACGAGTGGATAGTAAGGCTAGCAGCTAATATATCCCCTGGATTAAATTTTGATGTTTCCTTAAAACCTGTTCTAATAAAAATACAACACACTAAGTTAAAATAACATAGGTAATGCATTTGCGTATATATGTGTGCATGTAAATATAAGTACACAAAAGTAAGCAAATATATGTATGTATGAATTTTATCCAATTTTACTTGTTTATGTTTTAAAATTATAAGTAATGTAATTATTTTAATGCATTAGTCACATGACCATGGCTGCGGGTCACGTGATGTATTGGGCGTGTATTTAATGTCTGATTTTAATGTACCTGTGTCTATCATTGAGAAAGGGTCTTGTACCTGAAAGCTTTGTGTTTGATAAAGGTGTGTGTTTTTTACCTTCATTATAGCAGTGAGTAACAGAAAAATAATCTAAAACTCATTACACAAATAGGTTGGCAAAATTGATATCTAGTTTAGATCACATGATGATTCCACTAAACCAATAAAAAAAACTCTTACTAAAGAAAAATGCATTTGATCTGAGAACAAGTTCTGCCATCTGGTTAAGGGTGTGTGTTTAAGAAGTTGCTTAGTGTCTTATTTACCTAGGAAATATTACAATACTACCAGCTCAGTTCTGTAAGGGATGAGCCTATGCATTTATCTGACAGCTATGGTGAAGAAGATTTGTTGATGGCCAGTGAATCTAAATCTGTCAAATAACTAAAGCAAATGTGCATTAACATTAATATGGTAAAGCGGATCTATATTATATCCTCGAACGCTTAAAAAAGCGAACACTGATTGATCAAACTTATTTTCATGAAACTGCAAAATATTGAAGAAGCAGAAACTTGAATTTTTTCCTAGGGAAAGAATTTGGTTGTCCGTTTCTGTTGTTTTGGTATTTTCAGTGTTATGGTGGAAAGTTACCGGTCGGATTCAGGTAAGTGTGCGATTGTGTGGATGTGAGTGTTAGGGTGATTTAGGTGAGTTAGGGTTAGGGCTCAGGTTAGGTGTGTGTGCGATTGAGTGGACATGAGGGTTAGGGCAGATTTAAGTGAGTTAGGGTTAGGGAGCGAGTGAGGTGAGTGTGCGATAGTGACGGACCTTAGGGTTAGGGTTTGGGTTAAGGTAAGTGGGTAGTTAGTGGTGTGTGCATAGTTTAGTGTAGGGTTAGGTATCAGATTTTAGGTGTATGTGTGTGAATTTCTGTTTGTTTCGTGTGCTTGTGTTGTGTGTATGTGTTTTGGATCAGCGATTTTTTTCCCTGGGAAAAAATCGCTGATCTGACAGTTCGAGATTGTAAGCTTTCGCTTAAATTAGGTCGATCAATCAGCGTTCACTTTTTTAAGCATTCGATGATATAATATAGACCCGGTAAAGCACGGATTCAAACATTGGTTCAAACAGGATGTAAACAAATGCTGTAATTTAGAGATGTGGGACATGTGTAGGTAGACACAATACAGTTACTAGGTTTACCAATTTTGTGGATTTTAGATAGCAGGCAAGCCCAGTATGCATCAGACAGCTGGACCATCAGCCTTTTGGTAGATACAGGAAAGTCATTATTATCAATGGCAGAGGTAATTGTGCTGGTAACCTCCACCTGGAAATGAGTCTTCTGGAGAGGACATTATAAGATGTGGCATCACATAACTACTGTGTAGCTTCAGTGATGGATGTAGCTCCTTGCACAAATCACAACAGCTCTGTTCATATACACTATGTTAATAAGCATGCTATTCCTGTTTTGCAGCACTTGAAGGATTGCAGGCACCCTAGCTTCAAAGTTGCAGTTATAGTTTTTGCAGTGAACCTATGGCAGCAAACCATCCTGGAGGTGGGGTCCAGACATTCCTTTCTAGACGGATGCCACTGATTATTCTGGTAATGTGTTTATTTTTACTGCAATAGGAAAATGTTTATATAAAAATTGCATGCAAGGCATATTCTTCAAAAGAAAAGTAAATCATCCTGTACCTGGGGTAAATTATTATGACTGGGGGCAGGTGCAAAAGGGAGACTGCTATTCGTGAAAATTTGTTCCTGTTTAGTACGCAGAACCACCAGAGGGATGCAAGCCAAAACATTGTTGGTTTGCAGCAGATGGGGAGGGAAGGCTTATGCTGGCTGTGGAGCTTAAAGTGAAGAAGGGCTGCATATTTTAACACTCAAAGCAGGATAGAATTGAAGTGCTGGATGCTGCCACAGTTAAAGGGAAGGTAGTGGGGGCTGTATCTGATGGATGTCCTTCATCTCTAGATAGTTTTCTCCAGGCAGTTTACTTTTCTCCTAAGAGAGAATTGTTTTATTTATTAGTTTCCTAGAAAGTTTTTTTCCAAGTTAAGAGTACATGAAGTATGCATCTCAGTCATAAGTGTGGGTGAAACGTTATCTTGAAACATTTATGTGTTAAGCACCTGTGATCACTTTTAAGTGACTGGAAAGCTTCGTTTTACAAAAGAAGACATAAAAATTCCAAGAGATACCTTGGAAATATTAGAAATAAAAGCAAACAAGGAAGAAATGAAACATTTACAGATCTGAGGTGAGGGTTTAGTGAAGATGGTGTCTTCCAATATGAGTGGAGGAAAGAGAACCAACCGAAGATCAGAATCCCTGAACTGCATTCTCAGGAAAAAGCTTGCCAAAAACACTCCTAGGGATTCAATAAACTCTGTGTAGGCTTAGCACAAAGCCTACATGTAGTTTACGTGTTTGCATGATAAGCAGCAGTGCTAATTACATATGTATGACACACATCATACTTAAATGTAAACAAGCACAGTTTTGTGGCCAGAAACAGTGTTGCTGGCCAGAAAACCATGTAAAGCAAAATGAACATCTGTAGACATGGACACTTGTTTACCTATGGGCAAACTTGTTTTGTGGGATTGTGCAGAAAGCCACAATGACTATCAGGGGTTTTAATAAAGCAATGTATACAGTTCCAACACATTACATGAAAGTGTATAGAGTGCAGAGTAGTGTGCAAATCTGTTTTAGGCATACCGACTAAAACTTTTGCAACTGATCAGCAAGCGTACATAGACTGCATTAGAAATAATCAGGAGACGTGTGTGTATTGAAAATGGATGCACAGATGAATTGTGGGAATGAACACAGAGGAAGAGGACAGGTGAAACATGGTAATGTACAGCAGATGAGGGCATGTCAATGTATGTACACCACAAAAAAAAGAAAGTTCTAGCATGAGCAGTAATCACATGTATACATAATACAGTATCTACTGCTGCGTAAACCTCCTGTGTGGGTATACTCATATTATCACACAGTTATTGTATATTATATTACTGTTACACAACATAACGTATCAACAGAGAGGATTCTATGTGATATAAGCATCCTGACATGAACAATGGAGAGGACATATATCAAGAATGGTATATACGACAGGGGGTAGGTGCTTATTCTGAACCTGTGCAAAATAACTTCCATGAATATGAATGTAATGTCAGCATGGGCCTCAACCAAGTTAGAAACACAGCAACAGGCTCATGGACAACAGTATACAGAAGCACTCACAATCACTTGTCAATATCAGCAGAATACCACCATTAATCCCATGTCTTTGACATAACATGTGTGATTGTGAGTGATTATAACTGGCTCTGCAAGAACACACTTGTACAACTGCCATGATTTCTCAGCAATCTCTGAGGAGAATCAAGCACACCTTCCTCAAAATGTAACATCTGCTGGAGGTGTTAGAAGGGACACTGTTACACCTGTATTTGAAATTATGAGCAATCCTGGATAGTTGACAGGTGTGCATGGCATATATATGGCACAATCCACTCTGTCATGAATGTATTCCATGCCATCAATGTTATCAACCAGCTATGTATTTACTGTGTACTTCACAGGAACAAGTATCAAACATGCATCTTGTATAACACCTTAATGGGGGTTCCGCACCGTAAACCACTAATGGTTATGCAACATAAGAATGCTTAGATATGACAGATAAGATGTGTGGGAGCACACTGTGGCAAATGTGGTGCACTTGATTAACTCATCCCTGGAAGATGTGTTGAGAGGTACATGAAAAAGGTGCATTGTAATCATAGTTTCATAGGTTTGTACTAGGCTATCGGCCCTAGGGCCTATACAAGCATAGCCATAACAATTCCCTGGCTATTTTTAACACAATATTTACTACCCTGGACCCTTGTCTAGCAGGGCAACTGATGTGATCCCTGAGGTGACTTTCCTATCTCCCATCCAATCATCAAGGTTCCTTTTGAAAAGGGCCAAAGAGGCGCTCTGCTTGACATGTATGGGCAGTCTATTCCAGAGTCTCAGGAGCCTCAGGGTCAGGAACCTATCCCTCCAGCAGGTTTTGTTCATTGTGATGATGAGGTTTAGTTCCCTGGAGTGTGTGGCTCTGAGGGATTGGTATTTCTTTAAGTGTAGCATCTCCAACAGCTCTGGGATTGACATGGCATTGTATGTTAAGCAGAGATCACCTCTGAGTAGACGATATGTGACAGAGCACAGCTGGAGTTTTTTTTAGATGGTCAGCACAGGGCATCTGCTTTAGGCCTGTGATTTTTTTACTGAGGTATTTCTGCAGCCCTTTCAGTTGTTGCAGATGTCTTGAGAGGTACATACCAAATGGGGTGTTGTATTCTATAATGCGTCTAATGAGGGATGAGTACAGTGGGACAATGACCTCCTTTTTTCTGGATGAAAAGCCCTTAGTGATGAGGTGTGCCACATAGAAGGATTTCCTGACTGTTGTGGCAATGTGGTTATTGAAGGTGAGACTACTGTCCACCTGTGTCCCTAAGTCTCTTATCACACTTTCAGTGTTTAGTGTACTGCCACTTATGTGGTAATTCATGGGTACATGTTTTTTTTTCCAAAGGGGATAACTATACATTTCTTGACATTGAGCTTGAGCCCATGGCTCTGGCACCAATCATCTGTTTCTGTAAGGCCCTTTTGTAGAATATCCACATCATTTGGGGATTCAATAATGGCTCCCAGTTTGCAGTCATCTGTGAACTTTGGTAGCCAGAGTCCCTTAGTGTTGGCCTGTATTTCAGAGAAGTAGATGCCAAACAAGAGCGGTCTCAGGACTTAACTCTGAGGTACTCCACTTGTCACTTGTCTGGAGCTGGATTTGGAGTTGGCTGCTTTTACAGTGTGGGTTCTGTCAGTAAGCCAGTTGGCAACCCATTGAGTGACATAGGGATTAATGTCCAGCTTAGTAAGTTTATCTATGATTCCAGAGTGGGGAATGGTGTCGAAGGCCTTGGCGAGGTCCAGATAGGCTGTGTGGACTGCCTTACTCTCATCCACAGTTCTGGAGACTGATTCAAAGAAGTCAATCAGGTTCAGGAGACATGATCGGTCCTTCATGACCCAAACTGGGTGGGGTCCAGTGTTTGAAGGTTGCCAATGTCTTTCTTTATAAGTTCCAAGATAATACGTTCCATGCCTTGCAGATCAGGCTCTTCAGACTGACGGGGCAGTAGTTCCCAGGATCCAAGGTGGATCCCCCCTTGTGGAGTGGGATAACTGTAGCTGTGCATTACTCAGTGGGCATGAAGCCTGAGGTGAGGCTATGATTAAACATGACACTTAGGTGAGGTGCCAGTTCATTTTGTAGTTCATGTAGTACACAGCCCGGGATTTTGTCTGGTCCCATTGATGCTGTATTCTTAGCTTTGGAGCGTTCATTTTTTACCTGTGTGGCCATTATTACCAGAATTTGGCAATCTTTTGGTATTGAGATGGGCCCTTTAGGGGGTGAGAGGGGGGTGAAGTTGGCACTGAATCGATCTGCAAGGATATTGGCAATATCCTTGGGATCAGTATATTTAATGCCATTCTGCTGTAGCTCAGAGCAGATCTGAGCATTGCCATTTAGATTACTGACATAGCTATAGAATGCCTTGTGGTTGTGTTTGGAATCTTTGGCAATTTTATTTTCATAACTAGATTTAAAGGATTCTATGAGGGATCTCAGCTTCTTACTGAGGCTGGTAAGGGAGTTTTTTGCATCCTGGGATTTTCCTCACTTCTGCAACAGTTTCTTCCTTTTGTTGTAAAGTTTGTTTATGGCAGGGGACCACCAGATTGGCTTCCCTTTTTGGAGGAGAGTGTCTTGGTTCTATTTGGGATGGCATAATTCAAGCACGAGTGGATGTGCTCACACAGTGCTTTAGTGTAGGATTCAGCAGTCAAACTTTCAGTTCCCGTCTGCATGGGTGTCATGATGTTTGTCACTTCTGACTTGAGGGGGTGACCATAGGTGTGGAACATCGATTTCCCATGTTGGTAATGACCAGGTCTAGGATATTGGAGCCCCTGGTGGGACTATGGATTAGTTGATCCACGGTAGTAGAATTTATGAATTAAAAAGAACTGTTGGGCAAAGGAGTTGGTACATGTGTAGTTTTCCCAGTTAATGGTAGGGTAGTTGAAATCACCCAGTATTATGGTGTTTGGTTGTATCTTAATATTTTCCAGTAAGTTTAGAAAGGTGTAGTGAAAATCTTGGGGCACGGGGGGGGGGGGATCTGTAGCAAGCTACAATATGGATTGCAGTCTTACCTAGTGTTTGTTGCACCTGGAGAATTCCAGCCGCATTGTGTTGGGCACCTAGCCTGGCGGTGTGAATATCCCTGGTGAATATGGACACTCCTCCACCTTTAGTGTTTCGGTCCTGGTTTGGTGGCCAAAAAGTGCGGTAAGAGTTGTAGCCTGGTATTGCAGGGGTGCTCTCTGAAGCCTTGAACCAAGTCTCAGTTCCTGCACAGATATCGATGTTCTCCATTTTTAGGAGTGCATTTTGAGATTTAGACTTCTAGCATTGAGTAGCATTACCTTCAGATTTTGCATGCTTGTACCTGTTACGGTGGTGGTTTTGTCCTTTGAACTTTGCCTAAAAAAGGCACTATAGGGGTGGCAAGAGCCTTAGCCAGTAACCTGGATCCCAGGGGTGACAGGTGCAGACCATCTCTGGCAAAGCATCGTGGTCTGTCGATCATGTTGTCCCAGGCAGACAGATACTTGTTCCCCTTTGAATAACACCAGAAGCTTAGCCAATTGTTGAAAATCAGTTATTGGTGTGATGAGGCAGAGCTATGGAACAATAATGCCCTTTGATGTGGATGTCCTGCACTACTCATGAGTTATGTTACATACAAGGGAGTAGTCACCACTGTGGGCACATGCTGGTGGATGTTCCGCATACCATTTACCTGAGTACACAGGTTACATACCCCTTGGTCTGCTCATAGGGGTGTGCTGTCTATATTATAATTAGCTTGTGTATTTTCTTTTATAATATAACTATCCCCCCATGAATTTTGTTCATCTACTGTGTCTCATGGCTTTGGTAGATATCCTTTGTGTGTGTTGATACTTGCAGGATTATACCAATGCCACACTTGGATTCAATGATTGTCCACATTCTGCAGTCCTCCACAATGCTGTCTAGACAAAGGATGTGTAAGTGAGTCTTGATGTCTGAAACTTAAATAATGAAGAGGAAAAGGCCTACCATAGAGTTCTGAGGTGTGGACCTGATAACTGGACTCTGGATATAGGTTACTTCACACACTTCAACATATTAAACTGTCACATTAGTGATCCAGTGGTGTATTCACTTGGTAATATAAGTGTTTATGGCCACTTGTGACAGTATCTCAGTAATAATTCACTGTGGATTTGTGTCAAATGCCTTGGCCATGTCAAGTTATGCAGGGTGATAGTGTTGTCATCATGCATGCCCTTTTTGTACTTCTTCAGAACATCGAACAAATGTAACAGACATGATGTAGCCTGAAAAAAATCACACAATTGTTTGGTACACAGTCAATATATTACCTGTGTCCTTTTAGGGAAGGTCTATGATGACTTACTGGTCTACCTCACAGATGAGGAGAGTCAGGATGAGTCTATACATGCTTGCATTGGGTGATGCCCCCCCCCCCAGTTAGAGGGATGCATGTCAAAGTACACCCTTCTACAGGAACATAGACTGTCTGGAGTCTATGTTGAAGTCTTGATCCAACTATGTCTGGTAGGTCCATGTTTTGAGTCATGCTGTAGACATCCTGTGATGTTGTCTGGGCCCATTGATTCTGTATTATTAGCCATAAAGAGCTAACAGATGAGCTTACCTCCTTAGAATAAAAACTGAGCAATGTTTGCATATATATTTTGTCTGATGGCCAGTGGCAACGGGGGGTGACATGTGAGACCAACTGTTATGTAGCAGATTGTCTATTTCCTCCATTTGGGTATGTCTGGTGGCATCCACATATAGATCTTTGTTGTGTATTCCATTCCACACATGCAAATCTGTGCTTAGTTGTGCATTCCACTTAACAAGTCAAATTTATTGGCATAAATGATTTGTGAAAAAGTCCTGAAAATACAACAGTGGTCATTCATCACATTTCACATACTGGTACTATGCATAAAGTCATGTAATTGTACCAATGTCATGTACCACATTACAGATCAGTTGTCTGTGGCTCATGAGCAACATTTCCTGACACAGACGCCAATAGTCATACAAAGGTGCTACTGACCACCTCAATAATCCTTAGGCATAGCAACACAACTCTACGTACAATGAATTCCACAAGGTTGAAACTGTATCAAAACGTGACACATTGGTTGAATATATCACAGCATAGTAACATGTGCATGAGACAAGACATATGTGACCATGCAATCGATGTGAATTTATATTGATGTCTGTCACAGAACATTTAATGATGGCATATAGACACATGTATATCTGTGCCATACTTTAAGTATCACTTTGATGGCAGAATGTGAACTGTGTAGAAGGTTGAACTGCTCCAATACAACATCACATGTCCTATTATGACAACAATATACATAAAAGTATATCATACCATGTCAACAGTTCTCAGGAGGCATATTGCTACAGCTGTTATAGAAGGAGCATGTAATGCAATTGCAGCAATGACCATCAATACATTAGTTCACATCACGGATTGTAATACCCTCTTGTAGCCAAACTGTACATCCTCACTTCGATATAGCACATGTCAATGGCAGCAACATTGATATGTCAACTGTTCATAAGCTCATAGGCCATTATTAGGCTAATAGCCAACATCACATGAAATCCTAGCCATTATTATAGCATGCAAAAAATTGCTATATCTATATAATGGAAGATAGTAAGACTATTGTGCATATGTGTATATTTGATGGATTGCATTTCAGCCTACACTAATATGGAACATGTGCACCACACCATGACAGAATTAGCAAACACACATGCAGTGGTCTGGAGATGGCTTGCAGAGGCTCATGGAAAGACTCTGCTGTATGATGCGTGTATGCATATTTGACATGAGTACATCCTCCACTCCTCTGCAGGAAAGATGTCATGTGATCAGAGGAAAAAGGAAGATGGTGGATGCATGGAGCTACGTGAAAGGTACTCCAAGTGGTAGTGAAATGAAGAGTGATTCCAAAGATCAAACAATGACCATAATGTAGCACCAACCACACACACACAGCAATAGACTGGGCCTGATCTGAACATCTGTGTAGGTATACAATATGAATGCCATGCAGTGTCACAGTAGCAACACCACATATGTCTGGCTATAACACTGTCATGTTGCACTTTATGGAGTATGATAGCATCATTGCATGCTGAGGAGAACATGTTAGGAGGAGTGTTGGACATGGATGTGAAGTTACATCCCTATGTAAAATTGTCTCAGAAGTGATAGTTGTATGTATAGACATGAGAGTTGTCTGCTGTCAGATTAGAACAACTATATGTGTAAGTAAAGTAGCTTGCAAACACAGTAGTTAATGTTACTGCCACAGCACAGGTTTTGGCTTTAACCTTGACAGAGTGCATGTTATAGAGGATGACATAATCACATTATGCTACAATAAGATGTTCAGAGGAAGGTTTGACATAATTGTGGGCTCACATATCATTTTAGAATTTTCACCATAGTGATTGTTAAATGCACACACAATTGACTGTGGTGAGAATAGAACCCCTACCTATTTAAAAAGTATGGTACTTAATGCATGCACCACAACACAAGTCTGACTTTTATAGTGTCAGACACTTTATAACTAATTATATCAGCACTGTCTTGTGGCAAGAGGATGGTAGCTGCAGTGGTTCATATGCTATTGCTGGTGTAAAATGGTTTCTCAAATGTGAACCAAGGGAACAAACAGACACATACACTCACACACACACACACACACACACACACACACACACACACACACACACACACACACACACACACACACCAAGTGGCCGCAGTGAGAACAGAGGACAGTACGTAATGCCAGTGCCACAGCACAAGTCTGGCTTTTAAAGTGTCGGACAACACTTTCTAACTGATGACATCAGCAGTGTCTAGTGAAAAGACGATGTTAGAAGCACTGTCCCACATGCTGATGTAAAACGGTCTCTTGAATGTCAGCCAAGTGAACAAACAGACACACACATATACCAGTTGAACGCATGAGAACAAAACCCCTACCTATTTACAGAGCACTGTACTTAATACAAGTGCTGCAGCACAAGTCTGGCTTTTATAGTGTCAGACAACACTTTATAACTGATGACATCAGCAGTGTCTAGTGAGAAGAGGATGGCAGTAGCAGTGTCCCACATGCTAGAGTAAAATGGCTTTAAAAGGTGAACTAAGTGAATAAACACACACACACACTCCAATTGACTGCAGTAAGAATAGAACCACTACCTATTTACTAAGCACAGTACTTAACAAACACAAGTGCCACAGCACAAGTCCCGCTTTTATAGTATTAGACAGCACTTAATAACTGATGTGTCTGTGTCTGGTGAGAAAAGGAAGGTAGTAGCAGTGCTCCACATGCTATTGCTGGTGTAAAATGGTCTCTCCAGTGTCAATCAAGTGAACAAACACACACAAACAACAACTGACTGCAGTGAGAACGGAACCCCTACCTATTTACAGAGCACACTACTTAATGCAAGCACCACATCACAGGTCTGACTTTTATAGTCTTGGACAAAACTTTATAACTGATGACATCAGAAGTGTCTGTTGAGAAGAGGATGTTAGTAGCAATGTCCCACATGCTGGTATAAAATGGTCTCTCAAATGTCAACCAAGTGAACAAACACACACATGCAGACACCAATTGATCACAGTGAGAACAGTACCCCTACCTATTTAAGAGCATAGTACTTAATGCAAGTGCCACAGCACAAGTCTGGCATTGATAGTGTCTGACTACACTTTATAGCCAATGACATCAGCAGTGTCTGGTGAGAAGAAGATGGTAATAGCAGTGTTCCATATTCTAGTGTAAAATGGTTTCTTAAAGGTCAACCAAGTGAACATAGACACACACACACACACACACACACACACACACACACACACACGCGCGCGCACACATGCACCCATGCACACACGCACACACGCGCGCACACACACACACACACACACACACACACACACACACACACACACACACACACACACACACACACACACACACACACACACACACACCAGTTGACCAGAGAGAGATTAGAAACCCTATAAAAATAAGTACACTGCCTAGAGAGCTCAGTATTTAATGCAAGTACCATGGCACAAGTCGGACTTTTGCAATGCTCCTGGACAATTTATAATGGATGACATCACCACTGGATGTTTGAGAGAAGATGTTGGGAAGCATGAATGAAATGGATGTGTAGTCATGTCCAACTGTCAAAATATTCATGGGATTGTACTGCTGACTGTAGGATACATAGTTACACTCATTTGACTAGACACACACACACACACACACACGTTGACCTCAGGGAGATTAGAACACCCATTTGAAAACTCAGTATTTAACACAAGTACCACAGTAAAAGCTGGACTTTGGCAATGCTGCTGGACAAGTTATAGAGGATAACACCACCATTGGATATTTGGGAAAAGATCTTGGGAGGTCTGTATGAAATGAATGGGTAGCCATGTACAACTGTCAAGATAGTAAGTTCTGCATGTTAATGGATTGATGATAGCAGGTGTGATGGTGTGAGGTAGTGCCAGCTATGCCAGAGAGAGTAGGGTAGTGCATGTGTAACATATGCCAGCATAAATAGCTGGAGTTTTGTAAAAAAAAGTATGTCATTTGAATATCAAACTGATTTACAGAGATGCTTGTGTTAAAAATGTATTTGTAAAATTACTTGTGTTAAGATGTATCAACAGGGGGTTGTGCTGGACAGAAAAAAAATATACATGTATGTCAGACTGCATTATAACTGATTAATGAAACCTAGCCATTTTGTGAACTAATGTGTGTTTATATAACGCATTTGTAATAACCTTATTTTTAATATTACTCAAATGTTCTGAGATCCGTAATTTAAGAGACCTAGATGTTTGGCCTATGTAAAATGCAGAGCTATGGCATTCAGCTAAATAAATCACCCAACTGCTACTGCAATTTGTAAAAGTCCAGATTTCCAAAACTTTTGTAGTGTTTTGCTAGAAAATTCCTTGGTTTTCAGTATATACCTACAAAAGGTACAATGTTCACAGGGAAAGCACCCATATACTCTAGTACCATCTATGGTACATTGGGTTTTCATTTGAACAGAAGCATGTCTCTTGTAGAAACTAATATGACCCCCTAAAGTAACTCCTCTCCGATATGAGAAAGCACATCTGTTGTCCAATATCTTAGCCAAATATTCATCAGAATGTAGAATGTCCCAGTGTTTTTGAACTAACTCAGAAGGATATCTGGCATTTCTACCAAAAGTGGTAGTAAACCTAATTCTAGGTTTTTCCTGTGATTTCGAACCTTTATAAGTGAGAAGTTCATCCCTGGACATCTGATCTACAATGGAACTACTGTATGACAGGTGTTTGCTGGAATATCCCGATTCCATAAATTGATGGGTTAGATCCTTATTAAAATCGACAAGATCCATCTGATTTGAGCATATTCTTTTAATCCTCATATATTGGGATTTTGGAATATTTTTTGTAATATGACCTGGATGACAGCTGGATGCATGCAATAATGAGTTACAATGAAAGGGCTTTCTATAAACTGTGCTAGCTTGTTTATTAATTAAAACATCCAAAAATGGGATGGCCTTTCTATGGAAATCCACAGTAAATTGAATTCCCCATTTATTGTCATTTAAATAACTGACAACTTCTTGTAAATATGTTGCATCAGCTTTCCAAACCATCCAGCAGTCATCCAAGTACCTACGCCAAATGCCCATTTCATTCATAAAAATGTTGTGACAACTATTATAAATCATATGATGTTCCAGGCAACCCATAAAAACGTCTGCATAAATAGGGGAAAAGGCTGCCCCATAGTGGTACCCTGCATCTGTAAATAACATTTCCCATTGAAAAGAAAAACATTCTTCGTTAGGACATGTTCAACTTAACAGAGAAGAAAAGTACTAACCCAGGACTATACAAATCCAGTTGGGTGAGCCAAAATTCAAGTGCCATGAGGCCAGCCCAGTGAGGGATGCTGGTATATAGTGAGGTTACATCCAAGGTGGAAAATAGCCATTCATCCTCCACCTGAGAGTCAGCAATGATGTTAAGAAACTCTGTTGTATCTTTAATCCTAGCCCTAACTCCTATCAACAAAGGTTTGAGATATTTGGTAAGGTAAACAGAGATGGGTTCCATCAAGGAACCTCTACCTGACACAATTGGTCGCCCCGGGGGATTTTGAAGGCTCTTGTGCACCTTGGGAAGCAGATAAGATGTTGAGAAGAGGGTTCACTAACTTTAAGATGAAAACAAGTTTCTTCATCTATGATGCCTTCACTCTTAGCCATATCCAAAAAATTATCAATTTCAATTTTGAAATGTGAAGTTGGATCAATGGACATATTTGTACAGAATCTGGCATCCTAAAGATGTCTGTTGGCCTCTGTTTCATAATCAGTCCAGTTCATAACTACTATAGAACCCCCTTTATCTGCTTGAACTATAAGTTTTCAAATGGCTTCCCTCTCAGCTAGATTTAAATTATTGAAAAGCAGAGCCTCACTATTATTAACACCAAAATGTAACTCTTTGAGTATACATTTCTGAAATATCTCAACGTGTTTATTCATTGGTGGTACAAAACTGGATGCATGGAACCTGAAGCCCACCTCATTGTGTTCTATGTGGTTTTCTGAATCTCTGAAAAAAATGTTTAAATTTAAAAGTCTACAAAAAAGACAATAAATTGTGTGCAAAATCACTTTCTGAAACAAGCAAAACTTGGTATGTAGTTTAATCCTTTATTTAATACATCATAATCACTTTTTGACAAAACAGCCAAAGAAATATTTATGACATTGTTGGTTGTCTTTTCGGTTCCAAGAATTGCAACATGGTCTCTAGTGTTATACTGGGATTGAGCTCTGTATTTATGTCCCTCCCCCCCATTTTGTGTGCCTCCTAAAGGGATCTTGTCCTTAGTAACCAAACCATCATTGGACACACACCGTTTATGTGCTGGTGATGTCTGAGAAACCTCATTTTCAGTTACGGTATGGGAGGATGTCTCTTCTCCCAAACCATCACTTGTGGTCCTTTTTAAAATGGACCTTCTTTTTCTTTTTTGTCTGGGAGTTTGGTCCCTAGCCTTAGAGAACCTCACATTTTTAGTATGTTCAAAAGGATGACCCTGTTTATAATCATACTGATCTCTAGTGAATTTATGAACCTTTCTAGCTTTCAGCTCATTTTCAAATTGTAACAAGTCCCCACTCAATTTCTTCAAACATTCCTTGTATTGGGGTTTGTTTTCATGTTGTTTAGCATCATGACACATTTTAGAAACTTCTATATTGAGAAGTTCAATCCTACGTTCATGAAAGGAACATGAAGCCTTCACAAATTCCATTGAGGAGTTTTGTTGAATACTGGACAAGGTCGAAAGTCAAACCTTGTCTGGTTGTCCCACCAAAGTTTCAGCCTAATTCTCAACCCCCTTGGGGTGATGCCTTTCTGAATATAGGCTTTAAAAAGCCTGGCATGCCATACACTGGATCTAAGGGCCTTCATGCTTTTAAAAATACTATCAAATTGTGAATAACAACTATCATCTTGGATTGATTCATGACCATTTCTGGATATATTGGTTCCAACAGACTCAAAAATTCCAATATTGTCTTTATCTACCAATAGACCTTTTAAGATTGTTATAAGATCCATGTTAGAATAGGAAACACCAACTTAATACAATAGAAGGAGCTGGCAGGGAAAATTGTTAGCACTATGTAAAAATATCACAGCTAACTTATACTTATGTTAACACAAAAATCAAAAATCCCACCAATAACTCCATCCCTGATTCAGAAAACTAATAGTTTCATGGATTTTAATATGTTGGTAGTTCCAAAACTAATTGGCTATAAGAACCAACAACTCATTGAATGTTATAATTGTGAAACCAGAAGTGTTATAAAAAAAACACTATTTATTAAAGTGTTTCCACAAATAGTACACATTATTAACATACAATCATAAATTTCTTAATAAAAATTAGTCTTTAGCTTACTTTGTTGAACCAATAACCCAATTATAAAAAATGGCGATCATTAACAACCATTGAAACAATTAATATGAAAACCAGAACAACAATTGTCCCCAGATTTGTTAACAGACATTTTCAACAATACCTCTAGATCGAAACAACCCCAAAATTCCTGCCAACATATCTATTATGTAGAGCTGCCCCTGAAAGTATCCGTAAAGTAGATCCATTAATTAACACATAAAAAGATTTTTTATTATTATTTCAGGGACCCTCTATTAAGCTGCACAGACCAAACAATGATTTAATGAGCCCGTTATTGAATGTAACATTAGTGTCCAGTAGATGTGACCACACATATAAAAATAAAAAGAGAGATAAGGGATGGGGGTAAGAGGAAAAAGAGTGGGAACTACCTGAGATAGGCATTCTGCATCCTTCTAAAATCTGTAATTCTCTGTCTCAGTAATCCCACACTTGCATACCAACACGTCTCTTTTTAATTTTCCTTTTGTCCTTCTAAACTTTGGAAGCTTCTATTTTTGTTTTTAGTAATCCCACATTCACATACCTAGCTATATCTCCAGTTAGCTCAATTATTTTCCTATTGAAATTCTATAATGCAGAAATGCAGAACTGTGAATTATAGTGCACAACTCATGTTTGCCAAACAATACTTAATGCAGCACAGTATAGACAAATATTACTTTATCTAACAAGTTTAACCATCAAATAATCCTAATTATTTTTAATTTTATCTCTCTCTCTCTCTCTCTCTCTCTCTCCCTCTGTCTCTCCCAAGCTACCAAGCACACAGTATGTCTGACAAGTTAACATATCACACTACCAAAGGAACTTGTACAGCTGAATTTCACCTCCAGTTGCAAAAGTTCAAATGAAACAATCCAGTGAAGGCTGGGACACAAACAGCACCACTGGGAGTATGAAAAATGCTTTAATTAGAAAAATAAAAATAGATTAAGTGCTTTCATCTTTTTATAACCTAAGTCTTCATCAGAATCAAGTACAACATAAAAATCACAGGTATTTAAAGATCCCTGTCTTAAGTAAAATCATCAGACGGACAATCAAAACATTTAATGCCAAACAGCCAATCAAAATAGCAAAAATCACAAAACAACCAATAAAAATGCATTCTATAACATATAATACCTAAATGTACTTGGTAAAATTAAAATATTAAAACAAATCTAAAAAAAATATTAATACTGACAATCCTAAAAGAAAATATATTCATTAAAAAATTTTAAATATTTTGCACATTATAGGATCACAATTTAAGAATGCTTTTGATGGAACGACTTTTGTTTAAAACTAGGGGGCTAGGGAGTTAAGCCTAATTTTCCAGCTAAGTTATTTGGCTTCAATAAGATCTCCCCAAGGTCCCACTCTGGCAATCTTATAAATGATGTCCAATTCAAAAAAATGGAAACTATTATCAGGAAGCTTAGAAATATATTTAAACAAAACACTCTACTCCTTTTTAATTTTGATATCAAGTATATGTTCATAGATACAGTCCTTAAACCGCCTTTGTGTTTTACCAACTTAAAATACTTTGCAACACTAACAAAGTGCCAAATAAACCAACCCACCAGTGTTGCATGCACAAGGAAAACTAGAGATAATTATAATGCTATTGATGGTTATTTTCTTTGCCTCCAAAATCCATTTACATTGGGAGCACCTCCCACATTTAAATGTACCTCACCTCTTGCTGCTAAATGCATTATAAGTTGCTTCAATGACTTCAAAGAACTGCTTTAAACTTTACCCTTTTCTGAAAACAACCTTGGGGCCATCTCCCAAAGGTTCATAAAAGTTCTCAAAACAAGAGAAAATCTTCCAGTCATTCTTCAAACAGTTAATGATGTCAGCAGAATCAACCATAAAGGTAGTTTTAAATGCATGACAAAAATTATTCCTTGTTTGTGCCTTCCCAAAATCAGTGATACCACCACTTTTAAGAATTGGTTTTAAAATACTGTTTCATTTTTTGTAACTCCTCATACTGAATATTCTTAATTAAGTCTGCTGGATAACCTCTAGTATGAAACATGTCAGCAAGCCTGCTACCCTCAATAATAAATAGTTCATCTTCTGAGATCACTCTAGCCAATCTAATATATTGTCCTTTAACTATTCCCCAT
Organism: Protopterus annectens; assembly: GCF_019279795.1. Lineage (NCBI taxonomy): Eukaryota > Metazoa > Chordata > Ceratodontiformes > Protopteridae > Protopterus > Protopterus annectens. Next base: position 891,746,340 of record NC_056737.1, read on the forward strand.
TTCTAGTGATCAGGATGACAACTCAAGAAATGAAGTATGCTGTTACAATAAGAGAGTTTCCTCTTGATATGATCCATGGGATTTTCTGGTGAAACTTTGGGATATCAGGTTTGATGGCAAGATGGTCCCTGGGATTCAGCAAACTTCCATGCAAGAATAGCTTATTCTTGCATGGAAGGGACCATTCCCATGCAGCATGGCAGTGCATCACACATGTGTATGAGCATGTCCGGCACCACTTTACTGACTTGATGTGGATGAAGAGGGACCTTTTGGACCAGTGGGTCCAAGATGCCTGGGCGGGTAAAGCTAGAGCCTTGTGTAAGTATTAGTCAAAATAAGTGTTCTCCAAAGTTCAGCCTGTATATGTCATGAATAGGTATGCATAAATGTTTTTCCTTATCTCCTGTACAGCTGCAGATGAGAGGGCTGTGAACTTGGAAGCCCACTCCAGCAGGCTACAAAGGCTGCATTGCAAGGTTGTTGAGTAACAATCTAGCGGGTATTATGTAGGGCAAATAAATAAAACTTAGTAGAATGCTCCCTTGCAGTATTTAAAAAGAGGTATGGTTTTTAATGACTGAAGAAGCCAGTAGGAGAGTTATAGTGACATACAGGTCATATACCAATAAAAGTGTAATTACCTGTCAGTAAAAGTGAAAACTCCAGACTGGTTATGTTTACTCTGATATTGTATGACTGGAAAGTTTCATGCACCAAAATCTGATATCAGAATAGTAATGTTGTTTTAACCACTGTTTTCCACACTGTGCTATGTCAAAAGATGTAAAGGAATGTATATAAAAGAATGTTGTAATCACAAGGTCAGATTGTAGAACCAAGAGAGAATTAGAAAGAAAACATTCAAGAAAGTGACAGCAGTTTCTCAATAGCTCATTCTGATGAAACGCAAACATGTTGTGTTTTTAGCAGAAACAGCCATGGTATGAATCTCAGGAGTGGTACTAAGCTGTATGCATAATTTCAAGTAGCATTCTGTGAATATGTGTAGAAACAGTCAGGAAGTGTCAACATAAACTCCCTCCAACAGATCTTCTAGGTGAAAGAAGTTATAAAGTAGTTATAAGAAGCCAGTAGTAACACTGTGTCCAACACCCACAGTCCAACCACAAGGCTGCAAATGGCAGAAGGATAAGTACACACACACACACACACACACACACACACACACACACACACACACACACACACACACACACAGTATGAGTGCACATATGTAACCCTATCTATGTGAATATAGGTAGAAACAGTCATGCAGTATTAACAAACATTCCCTCCACAGGTCTTCCAGGTAAGAGAAAGTATAAAGTAGGTATAAGAAGGCTGTAATTATACTGTGTACAATCATACCATGGCCCAACCCAATGCCATAGTTGTTGTAATAATACCTGTAGAGTAATTAGTAGAGCAATGATCATTAAAGCTGTGACCACTGCAAGAATCATTTGTTAACTGACATCTCTCTCTCTCTCTCTCTCTCTCTCTCTCTCTCTCCCCTACCTTATCTTTACCAATAATCTAAACATATAAATGAATGGGTATGTTTTCCACCAAACCTACTGTTGGGACATGTGTCCTGTTGTTCTACAAATGTTGAAATGTATTCCAATTAATGTTCCCTGTTCAAATACTATCATTGGTGGCCTGTTGCTAGCAATGTAACATGTATGCTGGTGTAATGCCCTCTGTGGTTCCATATGTGCATGTGTTCTGTTTGCTATGCAAATGTTCCAAATCTGTTGTTTTGGGTTAATGGGAATACCGATGCATGCTGTTATAACTAATCCTGGAATGTGTTTATCATTACTAACCAACATCTGTTCCAAAACTGCAACATCACAGCATGTCAGGGAAGGCCGATACCAGGGGATCCTCCTCTCCTGCCTAATC